>NC_060281.1:20975699-21064009 GCF_021613505.1 Equus quagga
GGGCCACCCCCCCCCACAGACACCCCTACCTCTGGAGGTCCTTTCACTCTACCCTCCACTGCCCTCTCCTCTTTGCCTCCCACCTGTGTCCAGAGATCCTCGCTGTCACCCAGGTTTGCTTCCACTCTCTGCACTCAGTCATTCACGTTGGCCAGCAGTACCCCTGGGCGGTACCTCACCCTCTCTGAAATGAGCACCCTCCCAGAACCCAGGTGTGGAGGCTGCTGCCAGGAGGCTGCAGAGCTTAGAGAAAAGGCTGAGTGAGGTACACTGCCCTCCACATTTTGCCTCCCCCCACCGTCCTCCCCGCTGGCAACAGCTCTTCAGAACCAGGGAGAGGGAGGGGGAGGGGAGGAAGGGGAGTGACGTCTGTGTGGTGAGCACAGTCCCTCCGGACCCGGACTCCCGGGGCCCAGCGAGATAAACAACAGCGGAGAGAGTGACAGAAAGGAAACCCCGACCTTTGGGGCCAGCGCCAAAACGATAGCAACATTTCCACGGTTTTGAGATGGCGCATCCGGGCTGACACCTGGCCCCAGCCTCAGACCCACTGAAGTCATTAGCAGGTTGGAAGCCAGCCCTGCTGTTCAGCAAACCACTGCCCCTCAGCAGAGAGGCCCCAGTGGGGCGGGGCAGCGGGGGAAGGAAAGCCCCAATTTCCCTTCCCCACAGCCTCTAAACCTCCCCAGCTCCACAGCGAGGGCCTCGCACTTGAGACGAGGCCCAATGTGGGTCCCACCGCACAGTCGCCACATAACAGTCAGAAAATCCGTTGAAAGGCTGGGCAGGAAACCTCGAGTGTGCGTGTAGGAAGGGGAGGTGCCCCCTTAGGAACTCAGGGGCCGGGCTGGAAGAAACGGCTCTGCCGGCTGGGATGTTCTCGGAGCCGCCCACTCCCACCCTCCTCACTGTCTCTTTAGGTATAGGGAGGACGGGGGCGGGGGTGGGGGGGGGAGCATGGGGCGTGTCTCGGCCCCATCCGGGTCTGTCCCGCGCACTCTTGCCTCCCCCACCCCCCGCAGTGCCCAGCACAACCTCAGTCACCATAGTGACTCCCCCTGCTACAGGCAGGGAGCACGGTCCAGCGAGGGGCAGCGGGCAGGCTAGCGGACCTGTCCAGGCGCCGAGGATCACAGTGAGGTCTCTACGCAGGAGCCGTGGCGGTGCAGCGGCCGGTGGCTGTGGCCCAGACACCCCTCCTGCCGGTGCACGATGAGCACCGGGAAGTAGAGGGCGTCGTGGTAGGGCGGCGGCGGCCCGGCCTCCTCCTCGTCGTCGTCCTCGTCGTCCCCCATGCTCGCCTGGCTCGACAGCCGCGTCTGCTCCGTGGGGCAGCTCGCCTCGTTGACGCTCCCGCTCCGGCTGCGCCACAGGCAGCTACGCCGGGAGCCATAGAGGCGGCCGAGCGAGAAGCGGCTGCCCGCGCAGGCCGGCCCCCCGCCGGGCCCCGGGCCGGCCCGCGGGCTGGCGCAGATGCTCAGCGCGCTGCGCGAGAAGATGGACGAGCTGCTGACGGCGCGCTGGCAGTGCTCGCAGCTGCGCCGGTACGGGGCCACGCCCGCCGCGCCCGGGCCGCCCACGCCGCCGTAGCGGCACGAGGGCGCGTAGCCGGCCGCGCCCCCCGCGCAGCGCGCCCCCAGCCCCGCCAAGTCCATGAGCACCGCCTCGGAGTAGCTGGGCACCAGCTGCTGGTTGGAGCGGATGTGCCACTCGAGCTCTGTGCTGTCCACCGTGTTGACCCGCGGCAGGCGGTGGGTGAGCGGGGGCAGCAGCTCGTCGCTGGGGCTCAGGCCGCCGCCCGCGCTGCTCGCCGAGCCCGGGCCCTCCAGACCGAAGAGCTTCTCCACGTGGTAGTGCGCATAGGCTGTGCGGTACTCAGCCAGCACGCGCAGCGGCCACGACAGCGTGAGCAGCGCCGCGGCCCAGAAGGCCGACGAGCAGGCGTACCACGGCGGCCTGGCCGGGTCCGGGAAGGCCACCATGAATTCGCGGAAGTCCACGTTCTTGAGGTGCATACCCTCGCGCGCCTCCATGTAGTCGTCCAGGCCCTCGTTCTCGGCGAAGAAGCGCGCGCGCTGGCACAGGTAGGCGTTCTCGGCCTCCACGCTGGCGAAGCTGAAGCACTTGGTGAAGCGCAGCCGCGTGGCCGGCGCGCCCTCCAGCCCCACCAGCGCCTTGGACACGTCGCGGACGCCACACCGCGCATAGTCGAACTCGGCCTCCGCCACGTGCGTGTTGACGCGCTCATGGTAGACCTGCGGAGCAGGGGAAGGCGGCGGGAGTCGCTTGTGTCCGCTCACTCTCGTCCGCCCCATCGCTGCTCTTGTTGCCTGGTCAAACCCTGAGCCTATCCCGGTTGGAGCCGGGTAGCATCTTAGCATCTGGTTTATAGAGAACCTGAGGCCCTCACCCTAATCAGTGAGTTAGAGATGAGGGCAAAAGTAAAACTCAGCTGTACCAGTGTGCATTCTACTTTAAATTAAGCCCTGCCTTCTCTAGGGGTCAGGCCACGGCCATGAACTGCCCCTCCAGCTTGCCTGACCCTTTTGTTAGTGTCTCCGTTGTCCCACACTGCCCTTCATCACCACGAACAGCCTGCCCTTCTTCCCTTTACGAGTGTGTTTCCAGTGGGCCCTCCGGAGGAGCTCCTTGGCGAACACCTTTGTCTCTGGTCTCCCTGTTCCCGTCTTAGCAGTCACCCAGCCTCCTTCCTGATCCTTATAGGCCCCAGGCTTCTGTTTACCCATCCCAATACTGAGACAGAGGTCACCCTCATCTGGGAGTATCGCCTCCTCCTCTTCCTCCAGGGCCCCAATATATCTAATTATATATATATCTATATATATAATTATATATATATCTAATTATATATATATATATAATATATCTCCCCAATATATCCAGGGAGTGCTGATTGACAACCCCCCCACCCCACCCCTTGTGGGGCCTCCCAAGACTACCTCCACCTTTTTGCCAGCTGACTCCCACCTCTGGGATCCTTGGACGTGGGATCAGAGGCCCTGGGTTTGAGTCTAGTACCACCACTTAGCAGCCGCAGACCTTGGACAAGTCACTGAGCTTAGGTCTCCTTAGCTGTGAAAGAGGACTTGGTAGCAGCCGCCTCACAGAGCAGGTGAGAGCATGCTGTGAGACGTGCATATGAAGTCATCTCCAACTGTTAAGCACTAAACAGTGTAGATCCCGCAGCCAGACTACAGACTAGCTGTTTGACTTTGAGCAAGTTACTTAACCTCTCCAAGCCTCAGTTTCCTCATGTGTAAAATGGCTCGTAGTGTTGTTAGGAGAGTTAAATAAATGATTTAAGATTTGTAAAGCACTTGGAGCAAAGCCAGGCTGCCAGTAAGCGTTTGTTGTTATATGGTGGTTATTATTGCCCTCCCGTCGCAGGGCCCACAGGAGCTCACTGCTGCCTGTGCTCTTCCCGCTGGGGGCAGTCACGCAGGGTCCCAGAAGCCCCTCCCATCTGGACTAGCCTGCACTCCACCCCCCCCCCCCCCCCCCCCCCCCCCCCCCCCCGCCCCGGCCCCTCACCTGGGTGGTGGTGTAGGCATCTCCGTTGCGATATCGGGTGACCTGGCGGGTGCGGCGGACATAGTGGTAGCTGATGGCCTTCCACCAGATGCAGGGCGTGGCCTGCTGCATGCGGCCCACGCGCTCCCGCACGCTGCTCACGTCAACACGGTGCTGCAGCTCATGGCGGGCTTGGCAGTGCCAACACTCCACCAGGTAGACGGCGTACAGCATGAGCAGGAAGGCCAAGGGGATGTAGACATAGCCGTTGGAGCAGGGGCTGTCGTGGTACATGAGGCTGTTGCCCTGGTAGGCGCTGCTGAAGGTGAGGCGGGTCACCGTGGTGACGTGGCACCAGGCCACGGCCCCCAGGCAGCCGTACATGAGCAGTGAGAGCAGCAGGCACTTCCAGTGGGACTCACGGCAGAGGGACTTGGTGAAAGAGGGCTGGATGGGACGCTGCTGCTCAGATGGGCAGGGAAAGGGGCCGAGATGAGTGGGGAGTGAGACAGAGCGGCAGGACCCAGCACAGAGATGGATGCAGGGATGGAGGGGCAGAGGCCAGCATCAGAGATGACAGGCAGAGACAGACAGCGATGTGGAGAGAAAAGGTAAAACCAGGAGGAGAGCCAAGGACCAGATATAAACACAGAAGTGACCCAGAGTGAGCCATGAGGACAGGAAAAGGGAACAGAATGCCAATACAGGGAAGGGCAGAGAGGGATCAGAGCCAGAGATGGAGGGAGGAGGCCCAGGTGACATAGAAGACACAGATGGATAGGATGGCACCCAGAGAAACAGAGTCCAAAGACAGACACAAAGATGGCAATGAAACAGGAGGTGTGGATGGGGAAGACAGGGGAGGACAGACAGGCATCAGCAAAGGCAGGTCCCCAGCCCAGATCCCTTCCAGGTGTTCCAAGAAAGAAGGGAGGGGCCCACTGTCATCATCTTCCCACGTAACAGGTGGGGCCCTCACTCCTAGATTTTTGCAGTCCTTAGTTCTGGAAGAGCCACTCCTCTCTGATCCATCCACCTCCCTGTCCCTCACAGACAGCCTCATGCCTCCTTTGGAAGGAGACCCCCAGGAAACCTTAGGCCCTGTCTCTTTCCCCCACATTCTGGACCCCAGGCCTCCTGTGAGTCTCCCTCCTGCACCCTAACATCCTAAGATGGGAGGGGGGGTGGTTGGGCGTCCATGAGCAGAAGGCTGTCCAGGAGGAGAGATCCAGAAGGGCAGAGACATATGGCTGGGGAGAGAGGATGTAAGACAAGGTAGGAGGGTAGGGAGGAAGACGTTTGCAGCCCAGCCATTTATCAAGAGAAGACAATTTTTGGTGCTCTCCCAGGGCCTGTTAAAGGACTTGGCACATTCTGTCCCACGGTCGCCCCAGAGAGTTGTTTACATGTCTGGCTCCCCACTAGACTGGGTGCTCCTGAAGGCAGGCCTCGTTCTCTTTGCATCCAGGGCTCACCAGGGTGCTGGCACCCAGCAGCCTCTTAATAGACGAGTACTGAGCTGGATTTCTGGTGGAGGCCTGCGCTTTCCCACTCCTCCCCACACACACCCTCCTGCTGAGATGCTGACTTATTCCCTCAATTCCCCAGGCCTGACCTGGAGGCCGGCCAGGGGAAGGGAGAAAAGGGCGGAAAGGCAGAGCACAGTAACAGGCAGCGAGCCCTGGACCTAGTGTGGAGTCAGGGAAAGATCTGGAAGGGCAGATAGGTAGGTAGGCTAGGACACAGCACACAGCATACACAAGCAAGATTCGGGTGCACGTGCCTTTGGGGAGCTCTGTCCTTGGGGGGGTGTGCATATGTGCACCTTCATGTGCCCACCTGGGTGTGCACTTGTCCCAATGAGAGCACATCTGAACGGGGCTCTACCTGCAGGTCCGTCCCCGCCTGTGTGCTTCTGCCCTAGTGCAGTGTGTGTGTGTGCACGTGTGTGTGTGTGCACGAGTGTGCACGGGAGATACAGGGGTAGCGAAGTGCTCCTGGTACTTTCCTCAGTCCCTTTGTTTCCAGGTTCAGAGGACTGAAGGGTAAGGCCCCCAACTAGGGATATGCTTAGTACCAACATTCTGAAGGATTCCTGGACTCAGGGACCTGCGCGGGCTGCATGGACACTGGGATAAAGAGGCGCACATCCTCACACACACACTCCCAGTGACCCCGGGGGGGACCGCCTCTGTACACATTTGACCTTCTTAGGACCCCAGTTCAGGTAATACTACCATTTCCCCATGGTACTCTCCTGCCTCTGTAGCCCCTGCAAGTCGCCCTTCCTGGCCTTCGAGATAGCATCCCCCTCCACGAGATAGGATCCTTGCCACCCTCCCCACCCCGATCCGCCCGGGGTCCGCGAGGCTCCGCCCCTAGGCCCCTCCTCCTGCCCGGGACCCCCTGAGCCCCGCCCCCGGCGCGGCCCCTTCCCCGCCGCCGCGGACAGCTCTGGCCGCTGGTGGGGGCAGCGGCGAGGGACTGCGGCTGCGGCGGCCGGCTCGGGGTGCGGGGCGCCGGCCGCGCTGCGGCGGAACCCGCGGGGGCCGCGCGCGGCGGGGGATGGGGGGCCAGGCTGCGGCCGCGCCCGGGGAAGGGGCGCCGCCGGCTCTCACCTCCTCTCGGGCGGGGCCCTCGTCCGCCGCCGCCGCCGCCGTGGGCTCCTCCGGGACCCCGGGGCCGCCACCGCCGCCGCCGCCGCCGCCGGCGCTCTCTCCCGCGGCCGAGCCAGGGGGGGACATGGCGTAGAGGGGGCGAGTCGAGCTCAGGGCCTCCCGGAGGGCTGCCGGGGGCCGGGGGCATCCTGCGCGGGCCCTGGGGAGGGGGCGGGAGGGGGCGGGGCCCTCGCTGCTCCCCACCCCCCGCCGGGGGGAGGGGGCCTGGGAGGGGGTCTGGACAGGGCGCCGGGGGTAAGGGGCTGGGGGCTGGGGGCTGGGGGTGGGGAGGCGGGCTGGGGGGCCGGGCTGGGGGGGCCGGGGCCGGGGGCGGGTGTCACCTTGAGGCCCTCGCGGCGCCGCTCCGCCTCCCGCCCGCTCCCGCCGCCGCCTTTTGTCTGAGCCGAGCTGGAGCCAGCGCGCCCCCCCTCTTCCTCCCAGCGCCGGAGCCCCGCCCCCGGCCCCCCAAACTCCGCCTTCCCCAAGCCTACCTAATAACCACCCCCCAAAGGGGAGAAGCAACAGGGGCTCCGTGCACCCTTTCTCCACTCCCAGCCCTGCTCACCACACGCCCACCCCAACATCCTAGGAAGGTCTATGCTGCAACTCCTCTCTGTCTATTCTCCGTGGAGGGGGCGCCAGAGGTTCAACCAACATCCCTCCCCATCCTTGGTTCCCGCAAATTCCTGGGGCTGAGGGTGGGAGAGGAAATTGAGTCTTGGAACCCTAGGGAAGAGCCTTATTCGCAGTTGGGTGGTAAACGGTTAAGGCAGGAGTCAGACTTCAGAGGCCAGTCCCAGCTGAACAGGCATGGAATAGAATGAAGGGAAAAGGCTTGGAGCTAGAAGTAAGGAAGGACTAACAGAGGGCAGAGAGGAGGACATTGGAACCAGCCTTTACTGAGCCATCTTCGCTCCCTAGAAGAGCCCCAGAGAAGCACTGAAGTGTGTACATTGCCCCAGGCTGGAGATCTGGAAACCAGGCTCTGCCATTAATGTATTGTGTGAACTTGGGTAAGTGCCTTCTCCTCTCTGAGCCTTAGTTTCCTCATCTGTGCAGGGAGGAGGGTGACTGGACAATCTCTAAGACTCTGGCCTTCTTCTGTGAGTGTAGGAGGCAAAGTCACAGACCACAGATCAGGCAGCCTAGTCTTCGTGTCTTCTACCCACCCTGCTTTTCTCTGCACCACCTAAGACAGGCAGAAAGGAAACTGACATTCATTCATTCACTCATTCATTCATTTCTGGATGCATACTGTGTGCCCTGTTCTGAAATGAAACACACAATTTTCTACCCTCAAGGAGCATCAAGTCTAAGGTGGGGGCGGGGGGGTCACATGGAAAGTAATCATTATGATAGAGTAGGATAAAGCCAATGCATGATCAATCTGTGTGTGCACAGTCACTATGGCCTCCTACTGTGTGTCATGTGCTACATTAAAGGCTTTGACATATAGTCACTGTGTCTCCATTTACCCACAAGGAACCGAGGCAGAGGGAGGGTAAGTGACTTACACAAGGTCACCCGCTAGGACTCACGGCGCTAGTCCTAGAATCCAGATCTTTCCCATTCAGAAGTCCATGGGGATATTTGGGGGTAGGAAGTTAGCTTGAGGCAAAGCCTGGACTTCTGATCTTTGGAGCTAGGGGAAAGCACACCAATCTGCTGGGACGATCCTGTCCCTCATCTGGTGCAGAAGAGCCACCACCTCCACCCCCACCACGGACACACCCCCCACTCCTGGTTCTGCCTCCGTTTTCCTACTCTTCCCTTTCCAGGTGAGGTGAAGGGGGCCCTCTGTCCGCCTATCGCTTCAGAACTATCCAGGCTGCATGGTCCTCCCCAGGTCACTGAGTTCATCCTCCCTGCCCAAACAGGGGAAGATGTGGTCCTTAAGAGGCAGGGGTTCTCCTTCGCTCCCATGGCAGAAGGAATCTCACTTGGTGGCTCATTCCAATGTCTCCTGCCCATGGTTTTTGGGAACTCATGCCTCACAGCTAACTCCAGCCCCTCCTCTTCTGGTTTCAGCTCATCCCACCCAGTTCACTGCAGACAGAGAGCAGAGGTCCTAACCCTGGCCTTTCATAACCCAGATAGGATCCGCACCCTCCCCATTTAGTTGTTATCTTACTCTGGCCTGCCATCCCTGCTGCTTTCCCGTCTCCGCTTCACGGGGCTTTAGAAGAGAGAGAGCCCATCTTTCAGCCAATCCCAGAGCTCCCAAGAGATAAAAGACCACCCTCCCTCTTTGCCACTCACACACATGACCCTTCCTTAGAAGCCCAGGCAAAAGAGGGTGAGGGGGGGTGGCTGTGAAAAGACCCAACTGGTCATCATGGCAACCAGACCTGTTTCCTGAAGATGAGCCTGGCTGGGGTGTGTGGAAGTGGGGAATGAGGGTCTGAGGAGGGGCATGACAAAGGGAACCAGAAAACACTGGCAGAGACAGAAGACGATGGGAGGGGCCCAGCTTCGGAGAAGACTGGGGCTGAGGAAGTGAAGTCAGGACCCTGACTATCCTGTGGTCAAAATCCGCGGGCCATCTTTCCAGATGACTGCCATGGTCCCTCTCCCCATTCCCGAAGTGTTCCCAGAAGGGCTTCCTGTCAGTGCAGGCTAGGTGGAAGCAGTGGGTGACTCAATGCTGACCTCATGTGGCCAGAAAAGGGGCTGCCACGCACCTGTTATGGTTCCAAGCCAGACACTGCACTTGATCTGGGTAGGTTTTTCCTCAAATTCAGCTTCTGTGTGAATGAGAGGGACAGTCACTGCACAGTCCTGAGTTCTTGTGTCCTTGCAGAGGGCTCGGATGCCCCAACTCCTTAGGCTTTCATAAAGGAAAGAAAATTTCACTGAAAACATTTTTAAAGTTCTCAATTAGTGGCAGGAGAACCTGGCTCTGCACTTTCTGTTTGACCTTGGGCAAGTCAACTCACCTCTCTGGGCCTCAGCTTCCCAACTTTAAAATGGGATGATAGTGCCAGGTTTTGAACCCGAGTGGTTTGGCTCTGGAGTGTACGACTACTTTGGCTCCAGCCTTTGAAGATGGGAGAGGAACCTGTCAGGGGAGGAAGTTGAGAACAGCTGAAATCACACTGACCCCAAGGGAAAGAGATGCCTCAATTTCCTTGGGCTTTCCCCTCATGGTTCCTCACTGCCTCATGCTTGACACATCCTCCCCACTCTGATCGTCCTTGGGGAAGGAGAACAGTGGGTCATCTCCTCCCGTTTGCCTCCCCCCTCTCTTCTCTCTCCACTCATTCCCCCTCCAGAGACTAGGTACTTCTCTTCTCCCTAGCCTGTTTCCCTTCCCATTTCCAGTTCAAATGGCAACTTCTCTGCACCTAACCCTACTGGGCAGTTGGCCCCACTGTGCGCACCCCCCAGCACCCTGCTCTCATTCCTGTCTCAGCACAATCACTCAATGTCATAATTGCCAGAGAACTTTTTGAAAGCTGGAACCATGGGACATTTTTTGGTGGTCAGGGGGTGTGGTTGTTGGTTATCACTCCTACCGTGATATTTGGTTTTGCTTCCAACAGAGAGAACAATGTCAGACATACAGGAGAAGCTTCATATATGTTTGTCAAATGGGTGAATGGATGGATGGATGAATAAATGAGATTGCATGGGGGAGGGCAGTAGGGAAGCTGGTTAGTGGCCATCTACACTCACCCCAGCTCCCTGCCGCCAATGCCAGAGATGGAAAGGGGAGATGTTCCCTTGGGGATGACCTTCTAAGGGTATTTCTGGCCCTAGGTTGACAGCACTTGGGGTAGGGGATAAGTCATGGGGCTCTGGTTGGGGGTTCACTATGTGGGTGGGGTTTGCCTATGGCCTCCCTTAGGCCCAGGGTAACAGAAAAGATGTGCTGGCATTGGGGCCGGGCTGCAGAGGGGACCTCAGCAGAGCACAGCCCAGCATGTCTGGGGCCTCCCCATCCCAGCCCCACCAGGAGGAACTAAACTTCCCTGACCGCTGGGGGTAACCAGATGTTGTAATCACCCGAGGCCACTGTTTCACCCCATGAGGGATGACCACCCTGCTCCTTTAGACAACGAAAAACATGACCATTCTGATTTTTTTAGACAACAGTCTGCCTGAGAAAACCCACTTTCGAAAAACACATCCTCGTGTCCAATTCTGTGTGATCTGGGAAGTTGACACAGGAGACCCTCTATCCAGGACCCAAAGGGAGAGCTGCTCCTTTAAAGACAGTGGGTGTCCCCTTTCCCTACCCAAACTCCTGGGCACTGGTAGAAGAGAAAGCAAGAGAAATGGGCCCGGGATAGGAAGCAATGCGTCCCCCCCCCCCCCCCCCCCCCCCCCCCCCCCCCCCCCACGAGACGCCCAGCTTGCGCAGTGAATAAATATTCCTTTAAAAACAAACGAATGGGGGCTGGCCCCATGGCCAAGTGGTTAAGGTCACGCGCTCTGCTTCAGCGGCCTGGGGTTCGCAGGTTCAGGTCCTGGGCGCAGACACACACACTGCGCTCATCAGGCCATGCTGTGGCAGCATCCCACATAGAAGAACTAGAATGACTTACAACTAGGATGTACAACTACGTACTGGGGTTTCGGGGAGGAAAAAAAGGGGAAGATTGGCAACAGATGTTAGCCCAGGGCCAATCTTTCTCACCAAATGGCATACCTTAAAAAAAACAAACGAATAAATGAATGAATGGAAAAAAATGAATGAAGAAGTGGAGGAGGTGGAAAGAAAGAATGCGTGGAATTAATGAATAGAATGAAGCAGGAAGGGGAAAAGAGTAAATGAATGAATAGTTGGATGAATGAATTACCGGGTGAATTAACGCACGGGTGAGTCAGACCGGGTAACCCCCGGCTGGGAGCCAACGCAGAGGGCGGGGTCAGGGGGATTCCGAAGGGCGGGGCCTTGGCCCGGAAGCGCCCGTCGGGGGCGGGGCCAGGGGGCGGGGCGAGCGCGCGTCCGACCGGGCTGCCCCGCTGCCTGAGTAGCCGCTGCGGTGGTCCTCGCCGGCGCCCCGAGACTGGTCCGTGCTTCTCGCCGAGCGGTCCGGCCCCCGCAACCCGGGAAGGAGGCCACTCCGGGCCGGGCGCCTGCTCTGCACCGCGGCCCTGCAACCCGGAAAGGCCGCCGGCCGAGCCCGGAGCCGGATCCTGCTCGGACCCGGCCCCCGCGGGCCGGCGCCGCGGGCATGTCGGAGGCGAGGAAGGGGCCGGACGAGACGGATGAGAGCCAGTATGACTCGGGCATCGAGTCTTTGCGCTCGCTGCGATCCCTGCCCGAGCCCGCCCCGGCCCCGGCCCCCGGGCCCTCAGACGGCGGCGGCCCCCAGCCCTGGACCCATCCTCCCCGAACCGCCAAGGAGCCACAGGAGAAGGAAGACACAGATGGGGAGCGGGCTGACTCCACCTATGGCTCCTCGTCGCTCACCGAGCCCCTGACCTTGTTGAGGGGCCCCGAGACCGAGGACACAGACCCAGGCTCGCCGCTGCCCCCCGCGGGGGCGCTGAGCCCTCGGCAGCTGGAAGCACTCACTTACATCTCTGAGGACGGAGACACGTGAGTATGGGGGCCAGGCTGAGATGGGACCCCTTCCTCCCGATGCTAACTCGGGTCTTCTCTAAGAGCCACAGCAGGCCGAGCACCCCCACTATGAGGATCCCTCAAAGCACCCGTCCTGGAAGGGACAGTCCCCAGTCTCTCTTCCAAACTCCAAACTTAACTCTGAGCCCGTTTTTGAGCTCTAGCCAGGCCCGGACCAGAGGATCTGGCATCATCTCTCTTTCAGCAGGGCCCTTACCAGCACCTGGAACCCCAGCTAGTATCTTGGAAACCTGCCAATAACCCACCCCTAGGAAGAGAAAATTCCCCTGACCAATCCAGTTTTTTTTTTTTTTTTTTTCCTTGCTGTGGGAGAGGGCATCCTTGTTTGCTCAATATCTGAGATTCCCGGTCCTTGACCTCAGTCAGAATGCCCTGTCTCAAGGAACAAGACATGCCGGTTGCAGGTTGCCAGTGGGGGCCAGGAAGCCAGGGGTGGGGGGACCGCCAGGGTGCAGAGCTGAGGCTGGCCCTGAGGAGGAGGGGTGAGCCAGGCTGGGGCACTGTTGCCCCAGCAGACAGACAGGCGGCTGGCTGCCCCAGCTTACTTCCTCCTCTGCTGAGAAAGGGGAAGTGAAGGCTGGAGTCAGTCTTACCGACACTCTCCACCTCCTGAGCCCCCGAAGTCCCCCCTCACTGTCCTGTCTGACCCCCTCACTTTATCCTTCCTCCCCAAGGTCCAGGTGGAGCTTGGTGGGGACAGAGCTAGGGGGCAGTTGAATAAGAAGCACTAGTGTGGGAGGGGCTGGCCAGTTGAGGACTAGCCCCTCAGGAAGAAGAAAACCCTGGCAGGAGAGGGGGTGGCTGGGATTTGGGGGTGAGAAACAGAGTGGACAGGGCTGGGATCCCAGATCAGGGATAGTGGACTGGGAAGGGTGTGTAGAGGAGCCAGGAGGTGTCTGTGCTGACCTGCTTTTTGGAGATGATCTCCTGATCCTGGATGGCCTTTGACAAAGACAGCTTCTGGACCCAGTGGTGGGAGACGCGTGACCCCAGGCCTTTTTGTATTCTGTGCCCAGATCACCAGCTTTCAGGCCAAGAGCAAGATTGTGGGGGTTCCATGCAGAATATCAATGGCTGACCTTCGACCCAGGGAGTGGGGACTTCTGCCACTGCCGTCCTTTGTTAGCTTCTCAGACCCAGTCTTTACTGTCTCTAGTTAGAGACAGGTGTAGTGTCTAGACTGTGGCAGGTGGATGGAGAGGTGTCAAGACTCCCCAGGGGGTTCCCTGAGAGGAGGGGGCACTTTCTTCCCTTGGAGGAGACTGGGCTGTGGGACATATAGAAATGGGAAGAGGAAGTGGGAGGAAGGGAGACTGACGGAAAGAGGGAGGTGGCTGCAGGAATGTGACCCAGAGAGCAGGCCCTGGCCTAGGGGATTTCCAGAGCGGTTCCTCCCTCCCCCGTCACTCTCTCCTGGGCCTCTCCTGCCGCCTGCCGCCAAGCCTGCCCCCCTCCTCCTGAGCAGCCCCCTCCCCAGCCCAGGCAGGCCTTTCAGCTAAGCTCCCCCCGTCACTAATGCCCCAAGGCAGCTGTCCCTGCGGCCTAGACCCTCCAGCTCGGGCTTTCGTTTTCCCCACCTGATGTGGGGAAACCCCAGGGCTGGAACTTCCCCTCCCAGCTGCCCCCTCTCCTAGGTTAAGGCTCTTTGTCCCCCACAAACGCACATTTTCTGCACTGCCCAGACCTCCCCTCAGAGGTGCACACAGGAGTGTGGGCCTCCGGTCAGGCCCCGCCCCTCTGTGCTTTCTGAGGAGTGGCCCTCCTGACTCCCTGTGAAGGGCACAGGACAGGGTGCCGCTGCAATGTCCCCTTGCTCCTCTCCCCAGAGCTCTGTCTTCTCTCCCTTGGACTGTGGAACATGGAGTGCTGGGGGAGGGGGTGACCCCACCTCTGCCCTCTCTGTTCTCTCTGTTGGGGTGGAGGGAGGTGGGGCGCTCGGCCCTGGAAACCACCTCTGTGCTACCCCGGCAGCTTTCAGTTTGGCTTTGAGCTGCAGCTGCCTGGCAGAGCCCTGGGGCCAGAGGGGAGCCGGGGTGTGGGTAGGCTGGACAGGAAGGCCCTGGCCCTGTCAGCACCCTGCCCACACTCCCACTCAGCCAAGGCCCTCCTGAAGGCCAGAGATGGGAACTTGGAGCTTCTACTCCCAGGATCCTGGCTTCCTGCACCAACCCTTACTTCCTGGCCCAAACTCTCACTTCCTGCACCTATCCTATGGGTAACTACTTAGAAGTTGCCGTGTTCATTCTCACCCCAGGACCCCAGCCCACTCTCTCTGGCCTGGGCCCTGACACTAAACCCTGTCCCTCCCCCTAGGCTGGTCCACCTGGCGGTGATTCATGAGGCCCCAGCTGTGCTGCTCTGTTGCCTAGCTTTGCTGCCCCAGGAGGTTCTGGACATTCAGAACAACCTTTACCAGGTGGGTTGAAAAGGTGGGCTGTGCCCAGATACCCATATCTGCCCTGGCAGCCATCCCCAGCAGCCACACGAGCATCCTTGGGCTGCTGACTCAGGAAACCATTTGCCAGACACTGGACTAGAAGCTGAGGATGCAAACATGAGTAAGATGCAGCCTTTGCCCACAAGATGCTCACAGCCTGGGCTAGGGGACTCATGTCAACACCTAATTACAGCTTGGTGACAAGAGTGGTGATGGAGACACATACCAGCTGCTATGGGATCCGATATCTGTGGAGAGCAGCCAGGGAAGGCTTAATACAGGAGGGGACATCTGAATGGAGCCTTAAAGAGGAGTGTGCCAGGTGGAGATGACCTGCTGCCTCTGTCTTTCCTCCCCCCAACCCCCCCTACAGCCTAGCCCCTGGGGCTAACAGAGGTCTCCCAAGAGGGCAAGAGGCCAGACCCTGCCCCCATCTGTCCTTTCTCCAGGGGCTATGAGAAGAGCAGGGGGACACTTCCCTCATCCTGTCTCCAGAGTTGGGGTCCCAAGAGCCTGGTGGAGAGTGACAGAGGGAAGGGCTTGGTCATGTTTCTTTGGAAGACCAGGGGCTTAGCCTTTATAAGCTGCCTTCAATGAAGGTGCTGGCAGCTGGCAATTCCTATGCCCACCCTAGCAGGTTCCCAGAGGTGGGAGCATGCTGCAGTGGCCCTGTGACCCTCTGTTTGTGCCTACAGACAGCACTCCATCTCGCTGTACATTTGGACCAGCCGGGTGCAGTTCGAGCCCTGGTGCTAAAGGGGGCCAGCCGGGTGTTGCAGGACCGGCACGGCGACACAGCCCTGCATGTGGCCTGCCAGCGCCAGCATCTGGCCTGTGCCCGCTGCCTGCTGGAGGGACGGCCAGAGCCAGGCAGAGGACCACCTCACTCCCTGGACCTCCAGCTGCAAAACTGGCAAGGTCTGGGCAACCTCAGGGCCTAAGGGGATGGGAGACAGAGACCCCACCCTCAGGGAAGACAGGGTAACAACTTTCCATTGACGCACCTCCAGTTCTAAGCACATGGCTACTCATTACATCTTGAATGAATGAATGAATGAATGAATGAATTTGATTTAGTATTTACTGAGAACCTATTGTGTGCTAAAGAGAGAGCTAACCTTGCCCTCAAGATATTCAGTTTAATAGAGATTAGTTGAACTCATTAATTCATTTGACAAAAATGTACTGAGGGCCTTCTATGTGCCAGACGCTATTCTGGGAGCTGGGCTTGCATCTGTGAACAAAACAGAATGACTGAGACAGACAATAAATAGAAGAAATGAGTTCTCTCATGGGTTAAAGGCAGTAAGTGCTATGGGAAAGGCAGAGCAGAGCGAGAAGTGGAATGTGGTGATGGAGGCTGCTGTGATTTTTAAATACGGTGCTCAGGTAAGCTCATGGAGCAGGGACATTGGAGCAAAGACTTGAAGGAGGTGAGGGATATTCATCTGAATCTAGTTCTCTAAGCAGGGGTGGGGGGCGTCCAGGCAGAAAGGAGATAGCAAAAAGGCTAGGGGAGCTCCAGGGAGGAAGTGGCCCCTGGGGAGGGGCTGGGGGCATGAGGATCCAGAGAGCTCTGAAGAAGGTGGCTTTTGGATAAGGATAGGGATGAAGGCAGGGAGAGTTTCACTGGGGGGAGAGAGAGTGGGTGTCTGTATGTGTGTCCGGGGAGGGGGTGTGTATAGGGGGCGTCACTCAGCAACCTGTCCCCTGAAGCGTGCAAGTTTCAATAACATGACTCTGAAAAGGTGGAAACTCTGAGTTCCTTTCCCCTAGACTTTTGAGGGGGTTTTTGGGTTGTGTTTTAACAGTCCTGTGATCAGAGGCATTGAGTGGGCAGTAAGTCCCTTGGGGCTGAGGGGTAGGGAGGTCCCTGATGAGAGGGAGAAAGACGGAGAGAGTTGGTGGCTGCAGATGAGCAGCCCTCACTCTTACCCCATCCCAGGTCTGGCCTGTCTCCACATCGCCACCCTCCAGAGGAACCGGCCACTCATGGAACTGCTGCTTCAGAACGGAGCTGACATTGATGCACAGGTGAGGTGGCCAATCAGGGTGCTGCCCGGCCTAGGGCCTGCCCCACCACTGAGTCCAGCCCTGGGGTCCCCTGTGCAGCAGTCAGAAGTGGTAGCTCTCGCCTCCTTATCCAGGGCCTGGGCTCAGGGTGCTGCCTCTTGAGGACCTTGGCTGACATCCTTCTTCCCCTCCAGGAGGGCACAAGTGGGAAGACAGCACTGCACCTGGCTGTGGAGACCCAGGAACGGGGTCTGGTGCAGTTCCTGCTCCAAGCTGGTGCCCGAGTAGACGCCCGCATGCTCAATGGATGCACGCCTCTGCACCTCGCAGCAGGCCGGGGCCTCAGCAGCATCTCATCCACTCTGTGTGAGGCAGGTGCTGACTCCTTGCTGCGGAACGTGGAAGATGAGACACCCCAGGACCTGGCTGAGGATGTAAGAGGCATATACTCAGCTCTGCTCTCCAGGACCTCCCACACCCTCCCACACCCTCCTCCCACACCAAGACGATGTAAGAGCAGGAAGGACCAAGAAGTTAGGCTCCTGGGCTGTAATCTATGACTGCCACTCACCAACTGTGGGACCTTGGGCAAGCCTCTGCTCCTCTCTCAGCCTGTTTTTCTTAGTTGGTCAGGACCAGGGTGCCCAAACTTGGACTCCTGGAGGAGTCTGAAGCTAAAATGGATCAGTGAAACTAGGTGTAAGACAGCGGGTGGTGGGGCCTGTGGGAGACTGGAGAGTCTATGCACAAGGGTCATTCTTCTCAGCTTCAGCAGGTGGTTACAGAGGAATGTGGACTGAGGATTTCCAGGCTTTCTAATTTTTTCTGAGAGATGAAACCTAGATTTTCTGTACAGTCTTTCCAATTTTTAGATGTTCAATGTAAAAAAATATTCAAAATGTTTTATGAGTATCCCCCCCCCCAAAAAAAAAAACAACCAAACCCATGGGCTCGATTACCTCCTAGGTCCTCCTTAGCTCCATGGAGCAAGGGCTTGCCTAAGGCCTCAGGCCTCTGCCTAGCCCAGAGGGGCCACTTTGGGAATTAGTAAGAAGATTTGTTCCCTGATGTCATTCAGCTGTCATTTGGTGGGGAAGAAATGGCCCAGTAGGTCTCCCCAGCTCCCTCCCCCACTGCTGCCTTTTCCTACGGGCCCTGATCTTGCTTCTCTCTATTGTCTTTCTCAGCCCCTTGCACTTTTGCCCTTCGATGACCTGAAGATCTCAGGGAAGCCACTGCTGTGTGCCGACTGAAGCCAGGGCAGGGTCTGGGGCCCTGGGGGCTCCACCTCTTCCTATCTGGAAGCTGGAGCCACAGCTGCTGCAATTTGGGCCCAGGCAGTGTGCCCTTCTGGTGTCCTGGGGACTGCTGAAGCCAGAGCCTGGGGCCAGCACAGTCCTGAGCTGAGAGGAGGGGTCGAAAATGAGAGAGCCCGTCTGGAAGGAAGAGTTTCCCAGGTGGACAGAGATTCTGAGAAGACTCCCAAAGCCCCCAGTATCCTGGGCGGAGCCTGTTTGCTTCTCCTGAAGATGGCAGAGGCTCTTGTCTCTACCCATGTTGGGTCAGCCTGAAGCTGCCAACCGGAAGGAGAACATGGACCCTCCTGAGTGAGGAGAGAAACTGAAATATGAGCAAGCAGGGTCCTGAGGGGTTCCACCTCACTGCTGCTGAGGACTCTTAAACAGTGTTGTTTAAAGACTTCACACAGACGGCCCCGAACTGAGCATTTGGGGAAGGGGAAGTTTCAATAACATGACACTAAAACAGCAGAGACTTTTTGAAAAGTTTTCCCCCCTAGAGCTGTTTTGTGCGCGTGCATGTCTGTGTGCATTGGGGACTTTTAGACAGGCCTGCCCTGTGACCTTGTGGTGGAGGCTGAGAGAAGGAAATTGTCCCTTGAGCAGGGTAGGGCCTTGCTGGATGGGGCAGGGGGCTAACAGGCCTCAGGCCCTTGCCCTTTCTGTGGAGACACAGAGGGATGGAGGAAGAGAAAGAGAAATGAGAAGACACAGGCAGGAGGCCTCACCACAGCCCTGGAGGTTGCTATTTGGAGGACCTGGAGAGAAGGGCTAGCCTATGGAGGGTGACACGGGAGCTGTGGCTTTTGATGTTCTTTCTCTCATTCCACCTACGTTTGAGGGCCCTGTTTGGTCAGGCCTATGCTGGGATGAAGAATATGGGGAATAAACCAACACAGTCTTTGGCCACATGGAGCTTATAGTCTAGTGAGTGAGACAGCCATTAAATTCATAAACATCCAAATAAATATGTAATTACATGTTGCAATGGATGCTGTGAAGGAAAGGAATAGTGGGAAGGAGAACAGTGGAGTGGGTGGAGGGCCGTACCTTGGGTGGTCAGGGGAGGCCTCTGATGAGTGTCACCTCAACTCAGACATAAGGATGAGTAAGGGGTGAGGGGAGAGCAGTGGGGGAAAGCCTTTGGTGGATTAGAGAAACTGAGAGCTGGCCAGTGGGGCTCTACGGGGGGTGGTGAGTGGGCGAGGTAGACTGGGACCAGGTCATGTAGAGCCTCGAAGGTCACAGGGAGTTGGGGGGACAGAACTGCCAGCCCAGCCGAAAAAAGAAGGAGACATCCGAAAACGGGAAAACAGTAACCTAAGGGGAAGTGCTTGGGACGCAGAACTTCAGTGTCCTCGTCCCTAAGACGACAGTGGTCACCACTACCTCCCAGGCGGGCTGTGAGGGCTAAGGGCGATGACGAAGCAGGGGGAGGCCCGGGGCTGGGGGCTCCCGGCCCCTCAGGGGCAGCCCAGCTCCCGGAAACCGAGGCCCCTCTCCCTCCGGGCCAGGCGGGGGCGCTGTGGCAGGGCGGCGGCCCGGGGCGCTGCGTGGTCGCGGCTGAGGGCGGAGGGGCTGGCGCGGGAGGGAGGCGGGAAGAGCGCGGCACTTCCGCCAGCCGCTCGCTCTCCGGCCGCTCCTGGAGGCGGCAGCGGGAGCGGAGGGCGCGCGAGGCCCGGGGACCCGCATCCCCCGGCCCCCTCCGCCCCACGCGGCCCGGACCATGGACGCCAGGTGGGGGTCTGGGGGAGCGGCGTGCCCACGTGACCGAGCCCCCGGGCCACGTGACTGCCTCTCCTCGGCTCGGGGGGCCGGGTGGGGGCCCGCTGCCAGGCGGCAGGCCGGCGCGGCGCTGCCTCGAGCCGGCGGGCTGGGGGCGCGGCGTGGGCTTGTGCCCCTCAGCGTGGGTGGGGGTTGGGGGGTGAGGGGCGGAGGAGTGGGGAACGCTGGCGCCCCAGGAACCTGGAGGGTGGCTTGTGGGGGGAGGGGAGGGTGCCGCCTCTGGCCGGAGCAGCCGGCGAGCTGGAGGGAACAGAGGGAACCTGTGTGGCCGGAGGGGTGGGGCCGCCCCCGGAGAGGGAGGGAGCCCTGCCTGGCCCGCGCCGGCCCCCCAGGAGAGAGAGAGGCTCTTTGTCCGGGCTGGGCTGCAGCTGAGGGGGGCGGGGAGGAGACTCGGGCCTTTCTCCCGTGTGGTCCCCTCGGAGGGCCGAGTGGATGAGGACCTGCACCCTAATCCTTATGTCTGCCGTCCCCGCAGGTGGTGGGCAGTGGTGCTGCTGGCTGCGCTCCCCTCACTGGGGGCAGGTGGGGAGACCGCCGAAGCCCCTCCGGAGTCATGGACCCAGCTGTGGTTCTTCCGCTTTTTGGTGAATGCTGCTGGCTATGCCAGCTTTATGGTACCTGGCTACCTGCTGGTGCAGTACTTCAGGCGGAAGAACTACCTGGAGACAGGTGTGTGGCGAAAGGGTGGGGAAGTGTACTAGGATTCTTTTATAGTGCTGACCAAACGTCTAAACGGGAAGTGGCTTGGAAAGGGAGGCAGGCCAGCAGGCCCGCCAGCCGAGCAGGCTGGCTGCTCTGGGGAAGATGAGGCGCTAGGGAGAAGACTGGGCCTTGACGTTGTGTGCCTTCTTCAGGCAGGGGTC
This sequence comes from Equus quagga, assembly GCF_021613505.1. Lineage (NCBI taxonomy): Eukaryota > Metazoa > Chordata > Mammalia > Perissodactyla > Equidae > Equus > Equus quagga. The sequence goes on from NC_060281.1 coordinate 20,995,877, forward strand.
TTTGCTTCCCTCTGGTGAAGACTTGCGTGTTTGGCAGTGAGCCCAAGGTCTCCGACGAGGTTCCTCTGGCTCCGCGGACAGAGCCGGGAGAGACCACCGCCACTTGGCAGGCCCTGAAGCTGCTCTTCTGTGCCGCTGGGCTTCAGGTGGGTAGGCAGGCGCTGCTTCTCCTCCTGGGTTGGGTCCCGGTGGGCTGGGACTCTGTAGTACCAAAGTTTTCACCCTCCCAGTCCCAACAGTTTGCCGGTTGGTATGTTATGTGTCCCCTCCTGCCAAGGGCACACTGTACTGCCATCTTCTTAGAGGTGGTTGGAGGAAACACTGTCTTTTCTTTCCTCTTACCCTCTCTTCTGTGATTTCTACTATGCTATTATTACACTTCCCCCTGCAATGATGTGTCTCATACTGTAAACCCACTGATAAAAGTTGGAGGAAGCCACTCATGTGAGAGGGGTACTAAGATTCTGGCCTTGTGGCATTCTGGAGTTGGCACTCCTAGTTCCACCTCGTATACTGTGTTGAACTAACAGGTGTCCAAATTTGTCTAAGAATGCTTGCTTCCCAGAATTACTTGAGAATAGATAGGAAAATACTGGGGATGGAGTCAGTTCTAACATGCCCTACTGTGGGGACAGACGGGGTCTGGGTGGTCCTCAAGTATTTCTCATTATAAATGTTTCACACACGACTTGATTCCCGTGAATCAGGCTTGGAGAAGACAGGAAACTTCTGGTTATTACAGAGGAACCAAAATATGTACTGTCCTTTCAGTTATTTCGACATCATCTGGAGGAAGAATGTTGAGATACCCCTTTTTGCCCACTTTTTCCTTCTCATGTCCTCCTGTGTCTCTTCCCTTCCCCACCAGGCATCTTATCTGACTTGGGGAGTGCTGCAGGAAAGAGTGATGACCCGCAGCTATGGGGCCACAGCCACCTCGCCAGGTGAGCGCTTCACAGACTCACAGTTCCTGGTGCTAATGAACCGAGTGCTGGCGCTGATCGTGGCTGGCCTCTCCTGCATCCTCTGCAAGCAGCCCCGGCATGGGGCACCCATGTACCGGTACTCTTTTGCCAGCTTGTCAAATGTGCTTAGCAGCTGGTGCCAGTATGAAGCTCTCAAGTTCGTCAGCTTCCCCACCCAGGTGCTGGCCAAGGCCTCTAAGGTGATCCCTGTTATGCTGATGGGAAAGTTGGTGTCTCGACGCAGCTATGAACACTGGGAATACCTGACAGCCGGCCTCATCTCCATTGGGGTCAGCATGTTTCTGCTGTCCAGTGGACCAGAGCCCCGCAGCTCCCCAGCCACCACGCTCTCAGGCCTCATCCTGTTGGCAGGCTACATTGCCTTTGACAGCTTCACCTCAAACTGGCAGGATGCCTTGTTTGCCTATAAGATGTCATCAGTGCAGATGATGTTTGGGGTCAACTTCTTCTCCTGCCTTTTCACAGTGGGCTCCCTGCTAGAGCAGGGGGCCCTCCTGGAGGCAACTCGCTTCATGGGGCGGCACAGTGAATTCGCTGCACATGCCCTGCTGCTCTCAATTTGCTCAGCGTGTGGCCAGCTCTTCATCTTCTACACTATTGGACAGTTCGGGGCTGCTGTCTTCACCATCATCATGACCCTCCGCCAGGCCTTTGCCATCCTACTCTCCTGTCTCCTCTATGGCCACACTGTCACTGTGGTGGGGGGACTGGGGGTGGCTGTCGTCTTTGCTGCCCTCCTACTCCGAGTCTATGCCCGGGGCCGCCTAAAGCAGCGGGGAAAGAAAGCTATGCCTGTGGAGTCCCCAGTGCAGAAGGTTTGAGAGATCTGAAGGGTGGAGCGACGTAGGACCCTCTCACTATACCAGTTTTCCTCTCCTACTGCTCAAGGGCAGAGAGCAGGTTTTTTCTCAGTATCACAAGGCTTGTTCTGTAGTTGGAGGTGGGGAGCCCAGAGACAACCTTCCCCTTTCGCCTGAAGTTACCCATCTCTGGTAGGCACGATTCTAGTGTAGGGGGCTGTCGAGAAGGCAGAGCACCATCCAAAGCCCCTCCCCTCTCTAATTTCCTGAAGTCTGCCTTGTTGGCTAGGCCGCCAACACCTCACCTGTCTGTCCCCTACCGTGAATGAAATCGCCACCCTTTGACTCCCTGAGACCTGCATTTCTTACTCTGGTGAGAAAAGCACAATTGTAGGCTCCAGATGCTTTCCCAGGAGAGTTGAATGGAAGATGGTGCTGTCTGGGGGAGCGGAGGGGAGAGCCCTGCCCAATGGCACCAACCCCTATACTCCTGGATCCCCAGGCTCTGCTCCAAGAGTCAGTTGGAGGTTTTGGTACTTCAGAAATGTAACTTTTTCCTCATAATTTTATTTTATTAAATTAAATTGCTGCAACGGGTTTGGGTCCTGTTTTGGTTGACTTAACTACATGCTTTCGGAAAGGACTGATAAAAGGGTGTTAATGGTAGTTGTTTGAAGCTATCCTTTCGAGTCAGTGTGGTGTGACTTCTAAACTGGTTAGCCGGGACTTTAGCCTTTGATACTCTATTGTGTACCATATAACCTGTACACAGGCAGTAACACTTGGGATAGAAAGGCCAAGCAGCATTATATCCACTTTACAAGGGAGAGCAGAACTGTATAAAACTGCATCTTATTTATTTTGCATACTTTAATTCCAGAACAAAATAAACAAAACCCACAATACACAACATCCAAACCTGATGTCAAATGTGGGAAGGGATAATAATAGGCCCTTGTATCCTGCCTTAGACAGAAAGACAGGAGGAAAAAACCACTAGACATCAGCAGAAGGAACCAGGTGGGCCAGGACCACTCAGGGCCGCTGGGGGAGCCATGGGGACACTATACAGAGGACACTGGTCTGCAAGTAGAAATGCCTAATCTACTTCTTCCATGCGAGAGGCATCCTCATCACCCTCCAGTGGGGGGATCTCATCAGGAACAGCAGCACTGGGTTCCTCTGCTGCCACTTCATCTTCATCAATGCCTAAGTGGAAAAGAAGGCCAAGAAATTTGACCCAAACAGCACTGAGTCACTTCTGCCACACCAGACCAGTTCACCAACCCTTGCCACACTCAGGTAAACAGAGGTACTCACCTAGGCCTAGCTTGATCATGCGGTAGATACGGTTGGAGTGGGTCTGGGGATCCTCAAGTGAGAAGCCAGAAGAGAGCAGTGCAGTTTCAAACAGCAGCACCACCAAGTCCTTGACGGCCTTGTCATTCTTGTCTGCCTCTGCCTTCTGTCGCAGCGTCTCCACAATGGGGTGGTCAGGGTTGATCTCCAGGTGCTTCTTGGCCATCATGTAGCCCATTGTGGAGTTGTCCCGAAGTGCCTGGGCTTTCATGATCCGCTCCATGTTGGCTGTCCAGCCATAAGTGCTGGTCACAATGCAGCAGGGTGAAGACACGAGCCTGTTGGAGATTGTCACCTGGGGATAGTCACAAATACCTTAGGTTCGTATTAAATCAGATTAACACTTCAAGGCAAAAAGGGTGATATCTTATGTTCTACTCAGAAGCAACGCCTTATCTTTACCAAAATCTATACAAAGAGCAACCTTAAACCTGCCTGGTTAAGACAGCAAGAAAAAGCAGGCTCTAAAGAAATCAGGCTGTCGAAAAGCACCTATTGTGTAGTAACACAAGACTCTTGAAAGCAGCAGCCTGGAAGGGATTTATTATAAAATAAATCCTAGTCCCAGGATTGCTTACCTTCTCAACCTTCTTATCCAAGATTTCTTTCATGAGTTTGCAGAGGTTCTCAAACTTGGCCTTGCTCTCCTCCATTTTCTTCTTCTCCTCCTCATCCTCAGGTAGCTCCAGGCCCTCCTTGGTAACTGAGACCAGGCTCTTCCCATCAAACTCCTTGAGCTGCTGCACGCAGTATTCATCAATAGGCTCTGTCATGTACACCACCTCGAAGCCCCGCTTCCGCACTCGCTCCACAAAAGCAGAATTGGCAACCTGCTCTTTGCTCTCACCTGTAGGATCAATGAATGTGACTCAAGGACCAGAACCCTCGGGCCCCAGTTCCCAGGTATGCATGAATGTCCCCCCCCCTCCTCCCTACACCTGAGCAGCTTTTTCTCAGACCCAGGCTCCAACGCACCAGTGATGTAATAAATGGACTTCTGGGTCTCCTTCATGCGAGAGACATATTCTGAAAGAGAAGTCATCTCATCTCCAGACTGGGAGGTGTGATAGCGCAGCAGCTCAGAAAGGCGTCGCCGATTAGTGGAGTCCTCGTGGATTCCAAGCTTTAAGGGCAGAAAGAAAAAAAACAATCTTACTTGGAAACAATATCTTATCCTCTATGAATGGGCAAAAAGTCCATCGTAATTAAGAAAGTACGGATTTGCTGCCTCCTTACCTTTAGGTTTTTAGAGAATGCCTCATAGAATTTCTTGTAGTTCTCCTTGTCTTCCGCCAGCTCAGAGAAGAGCTCAAGGCACTTCTTAACAATATTTTTGCGAATGACCTTCAAGATTTTGCTCTGCTGAAGCATTTCTCGGGAGATGTTCAGGGGCAGGTCCTCAGAGTCAACCACACCACGAATGAAGTCTACAATCAACCAGGGAAGCAGCTCAGTTAAAAAAAAGGTAGACAGGGTCATCAAGATTCAACAGGACCCATTTTCTCACTGAACCTCACTTGCTATGTATGTCGCAGAGGATCCTTTATCAAAGATAAAGACTTCAGCCCCCTTGAGAGGGTTGAAAGCCACACAGGACATTATGTAATTACATCAGAGCAAGAACATACTCACTGAGATACTCTGGTATCAACTCATCACAGCTGTCCATGATGAACACACGGCGGACGTAGAGTTTGATGTTGTTCTTCTTCTTCTTGTTCTCGAAGAGGTCAAAAGGAGCCCGACGGGGAATGAACAGCAATGCCCTGAATTCCAACTGACCTTCTACAGAGAAGTGCTGAAAAAAATTCAAGATAAGAGTGGTTTTTGGTCCCAACACCAAATTATCAAGCTGTTTGGAACAAAGATCTGCCCTAAACACTAAAGATAGAGACTATAGGGCAGCTGTTAAGAAAACCAAGCCCTAATTCCCTAAATGAATCTAGAAAGGTACAAGCTGTGTATAATCCCTGGGTCAATGAATAAAGTCAAATCAGAACCCTGGCTGTGTAAGTCTGCCATCAAGACAAAATGGGAAGGATATCATTTCTCCATGTGTGAAAGGTCATCACATCAGTAAGTAAACTTATGTGGCTCCATGGCTGTCTCAGTTCCCAGCTACCGACCAGTTGGATAAGTTCCATTTGTCTATTACTAGCAACACCCTTCTACCTGCTCCTCCTATTGAGCCAATATTCTCACCTTGACTGCCAAGTGGTCTTCCCAGTCATTGGTAAGACTCTTGTAGAACTCTCCATATTCCTCCTGGGTGATGTCATCAGGGTTTCTGGTCCAAATGGGCTTAGTCTTGTTCAGTTCTTCCTGATCAATGTATTTCTCCTTAATCTTCTTTGTTTTCTTTTTCTTATCCTTACCACTATCATCCTCCTCATCTGAGCCCACATCTTCAATTTTGGGCTTCTCCTCATCATCTTTATCTTCCTCTTCTTTCTCACCTTTCTCTTCCTCTGCCTCATCATCACTGATTTCTTTCTCTCGTTCCTTTTCCAACTGAAAGTACCAAAGACAATGGTTAGTTTCAAAGCACAGAATACCAATGAAAACAAAAAAAATCAGGGACCGTGCAATTTTCCAGAGCAGCAGACATCATCCATGTGAGGGCTCCAGTCCACACTCACATAAAGGGTGATGGGATAGCCTATGAACTGTGAGTGCTTCTTCACCACTTCTTTGACCCGCCTCTCTTCTAAGTACTCTGTCTGGTCTTCTTTAAGGTGGAGGATCACTTTGGTACCCCGGCCAATGGGCTCACCTATAAAGAGTCAATCACAATCGAGTATAAGATGAAACTAAAAGCACAACTATATCAAAAGATAACTGTTTTACAGATAGGACACTCAAAACTTCTATTATAGGTTTCCCCAGAATTCTAACCTGTTAAGGCATCTTAACAGGAAAGCATACTTACCATGGTCAGCACGTACAGTAAAGGAACCCCCAGCGGAAGACTCCCAGGCATACTGCTCATCATCATTGTGCTTTGTGATCACAACCACTTTCTCTGCCACCAGGTAGGCAGAATAAAAGCCAACACCAAATTGTCCAATCATGGAGATGTCAGCACCAGCCTGCCAAAATTAAAAAGTCAAACCCAAGTTTTGAAGAAACAGCATGCCAAAAATCACTGATGATTATAAATGGTGTGTGCCTAGCTGAAACAACAAATACCTGAAGAGCCTCCATAAATGCTTTAGTACCAGACTTGGCAATAGTTCCCAAATTATTTATGAGATCAGCTTTGGTCATGCCAATGCCTGTGTCCACCAGCGTCAGGGTGCGTTCCTGGGGGTTGGGGATGATGTCAATTTTCAGCTCTTTACCACTGTCCAACTTGGAAGGGTCTGTCAGGCTCTCATAGCGAATCTTGTCCAAGGCCTGAAAACACAAATTGCAACCTTACAATTCTGCTTTCTTAAAGCCCATCTCTTTCTCCAAAAGAAAACATTTTCCATTTCTACTCAAGCAGCCTCGATTCCAATTACCCCTTAAGACTTAAGAACCACAGTTATCGTTACAATATCTTATCTGTCAACACAGAACAAGGCAAAGTTTTTTGTAACTTAGAGCAGGTTTATCCCCTTCAATAGTAAGCCTTACAAAATGCCAAACCACCCCCTCTCCTTTTTCTAGACTCCTAAATTAAAAAACCATGAAGATGTCAGTACTCACATCAGAAGCATTACTGATCAACTCGCGAAGGAAAATTTCCTTGTTGGAATAAAAGGTATTGATGATGAGAGACATGAGTTGGGCAATTTCTGCCTGAAAGGCAAAAGTCTCCACCTCCTCCTCTCCATGGTGCACTTCCTCAGGCATCTAAATGAGAGCAGTCAAGAATTACAAAGGAACACCATGACCTCAAATTTAGGACTCCTAAAGTTCAACCCAGTCACAACGAAAACATGAAGGGCTTTACTTCAAACTGCGGTGAGCTGAACAGTATCCATTCTCAAGAGACTGAAGACCCTTTTCTTCAGATTTAAGGCTGCAACCTTAAGAGAGTTTCTGCACCCTCAGAAACCAACTGGGAGAAAACAAAAGCTAACACGTTCAACAAGATATGAGATCAGGTTTTCTGAGAAGGTAGCTTGGAGCCAAACTACTGTTAAGTGGTCCATGGACCAGGAACCTGAGCATCACCTAGGAGCTTGTCAGAAATGCAAGAGAATGACAACTAGGTATCTCCAACGTGAATAAAAATCCCGGTAACCCACTCGCACATTTGACTGTGAAAACCACTAACTCCAATTCTATTACCTTTTTTGACATACAGGAAAAAACCCTAAGTGACTGGTTTTAAAACAGCAATGATTTGAAACTGCTCCCCCATCAGATCATCTCCCACGTCGAGGGGATGGGGGATTGCAGCCTCACAGGCTATGGGATAACCCCCAGGATCGGTGGTATACCCGCCCAGAGGGCTATTAAGACAAAGAACCGATAAAGCAAAAGCTCCATCGCAACCCCTCGGCACACGTGACCAAAGTAGAGGGCCAAACCAAACACAATCAAGATGGTGGCCGTGGTGTGCCGGGCTGACCCTCGTCACCGCCGGACATGCGTCGGCCGGGACCACACGAGGAGGGGGCGCCGCCGCGCAGCCTCCCTTCGCCCCAGCATCCGGGCACCAGGGCGGGGCGTAGGGCTCTAGAAGCTTCCAGAACAATCTCAGCTCTAGGGGAAGGGCGAGGGAGGAAGGCGCCCATGAATCTCCCAGAGCCGGCCCCCTCTCCTCCTCCTCCACCGGGACTGCAAGAAAGACCTGGAATAAGAGTCGAACTACGACGGGCCACAGGAGACCAAAAGCGTTCCTGGTCGCGGACCCTAACAGAAAGGACCCTCACGGACCTGAAATACGCGAGGCGACAAAACCAGGCCAGCACCGGGCTGCGCTGAGTCACACCGAGCTTGCACACCCACAACCCTTGCGGACCCTCCGGCGCCCCGTAGCCGCGTCCGGAAGTGGAGGGGCAAATATGGCAGCGTCCCGGGCCGGCGCGGCCACCACGTGCAGCTACCCACTACCCAGCCCCACGCCGCAGCCCACCTCGCCCGTGGATAGTCGTCGCCGGGGGGAAGGGAAGGCGCGTCACTCGAGCATAGTAGAACAAAACGAGCCAACCCCGAGAGCCCCATCCCGCCCACCTCGAAGAAATCAAGAGGAGCGGTATGCCAAAGGCCGCCCCAGCAAACAAAACTAGGGCTTTGGAAAGGACAGGAGGGATGAAAGCAACTCGAAAGAAGGCTCAAGACAGAAATGCCTGAAGGAGAAAACTACGGCCTTACCTTAACGGGCAACGATGGCGAGCACTACAGGGCAAGGTAGGCAGACTATGTCCGACTCACACGCCACAACAGGACTGCGCGAGGTGACTCAAGAGAGCGGGTGTGCGCCCCCAGTCGCTCTATATAAGGCGAAGCACATCCCAGCTGCCCGCCCCCGGATCCCTCCGCTCTAAAGGAGGATGCCTGTCAGCTCCGCACCTGCCGCCGCCCGCCCACCTTGACGTCATGGTCCAAATAGGGGAGGGGGCGGTGAAGGGCGGGAGGCGCCGGCCTAAGTATGTGTCCAGGGCGCACGTCTCTGCTCTTCAGGACAAGACCCGCACCCGAATTAGAGATTGGGAATGCTCATATGACATAATGGGGGATCTAGGGGCTAAGGTCCCACGGACCTCCCTAAAAACCTGTGAGGCAAAGACACCCAAGAGTCCCGACCTCGAAGGACAGCTAACAACAAGGTGGAGGTGGCCAACCACTCCGACCTCCCTCCTAGAATCTGCCCTCCACATTCCTATATCCCGATAAGGGGAAGGGGTTTTCCCTGGGAACGGTGCAGAAATCGAGGCCAATTTTGGGTAGCCCCAGAGTCCCGGCCCTGCAGAGGGCAGGAGGAACTGCTAGCGTTTCCTCACAAGGTGTGGCTCCCACTGGAGGAGGGGCGCTGGCCTAGCCTGGCGGGGGACTCTTTGCCCGCGCGCGGCGGAAGGAGCGAGGACGGCGGTACTGCGATTACTTCCAGCAGTTTCCAGGCCCGCCTCGGAGCCCCCGCGCCCGCACCACCCCCTTCCCTCGATGCTCCGCCCCACCCGCTGCGGCCCGGGTCTTGTCTCTGCTGCGGCTCCGCCCCGCTGCCGTTCTCCCGGGGTCCCGGGTAGGGAGTGGCTGACCCCGTCCCGTTTACTCTTAGGTAGAGTCGCAGGCGGGACTCTCTTCCCCACTCGCCAGGCCCAGCTAGCCCGGCACGGCCTCGGGGGTCGGATGGAGCGTAAAGGGAATGGTTGATTGACCCCTCCTCTCCGCCATCAATCACACCGCACACGGGCTGTTGGGCGGCTCTGCGGGCGCCGCCTTCAGCAAGCCGAGAAGGCGAACGGGGTCGTTACTGGAAGGACCCTCCGCAGCTTCTGCAGTCGCCCCCGTGTGTGGAACGCAGGAACTTGCGTCGTCCCTAAATAAGCACATCTAGCCGTTTCTCAAAATGGTTTCTTTTTTTCGCCCTCTTTCCTCCTTCAGCTGCCAAGACTTAGGGAAAGGAGGGTCTCCAAGGACCGCTGCAGGGTGGCAGGGGCTCTTGGAGACTGCTTGAAGACGCTGGCCAGAGGGCGGCCAGAACCAAGTTGTTCCCCTTCAGCTGTGGCACCGGGGCCCTCAGGCCGTGCGCCTGCCCAGCGAGCTGCGGTCTCCATGCCTCTCCTGGCTCTGCCCTTTCTGCGTGCCCTCCAGCTGGCAAGCTGCGCTTCCTTTCCAAGGCTTCATCTTGGAAGCTTACCCCATCCACAGCCCCGCCATGAGAGAATGGACCTCTGTGACCTTGTAGATGTCCATCGACTTCCTCCTGGCCCACTCTGCCTGCTCCTGGAGTGCTGGGGAGGGATCTCCCCACCACCCGCAGTCCTCTGTCACTTCCCTGGTGCCCAGCTTCCCTTCCTTGATATTTTCTTCGTTCATGTGTTGAATTCCAAAGAACAGAGGACCCTTTCCTTCCTGTTCTTTGCCCCACACTCCAGACCTCATCACCACCGCCTCGATTTCACCTCTCCTTACTCTTCTTCTCCCCTTCATTGTGGTCTTTGAGAAGCCTGAGGCTGGGAGAGGTCTGTGAGTGTGGAGAAGGGCATGGTGCTGCTGCCAGGAAAGTCCCAGGGTGTTCTGTTCCTAATGGAAATCTCAAACCAGAAGCATCATCCGTCAACACACCCTCTCTCCTCCCTCTGGGCACAAGGGGCCTAGCCAATTAAAAATCTGCTTCCTGCACAAAGAGCATTCACAACAGCCCACAGTCCTGGGAAGAGGTAAAAGTGAGCACACACTCTGTGAACTGGCAGAGGAAAGCTTCAGTGACTACCCCAAGGTCAGTCAGCTCAGTGCCTTTGCTCCACTAACTCCCTTGCTCCCTGCTCCTGAAATGGAGTGGGGATGCTGTCTCCCCTCCCAGGACCCAAGTCCATAGCAGAGCAGGAATCACGCCTGTGGTTCAGTGTCAGGACCAGAGACTCCTCAGGGATTTCTTAATGGGAAAGTCTCAAATCTTGCCCCAGCACAGAAATTCCACCACCTTTTCTCCTGGAAGCCTTCCAAGATGACTCCTTCCACTCACTGACACTTACTAAGCCCCCACTGTGAGCCTCACCTGGGGATGCAGAGATGCACAAACAGGACAGAGAGTCCTTAGTCCATTGGAGACTGCAGCAGGCCAGGTGTGAATCATAGCAATGTGGGAGAAGCATCGGAGACTCCCAGCTCAGCCTGAGGAAGGGGGCAGGCTTAGGGCTATGGCTAGCCAGGCCATGGCACAGGTCTACTCCCAGGAGAGGGAAAAGCATGGAAAGGCACAGCCCTGACAGAGGGAGCATAGCCCAGAGACCCCTGAGGGAGTCAGGAAGAGCTGGTCACCGAGGGCCATAAATGCCCTAAGTTCTGACCTTAAGTTCGGGTGAGGGAAGCCACTGAAGGCTATTAAAGATGGCTTAAAACCCCCTGGATCTCCAGAAGCCTATTTCCAGCAGCACTTGTGACAAATAGAAATGGCAAGCAATAGGATATATTGGAGTATATGAGGAAGCCATTTGGTGTAAACCTAATTCAGCCTGACTTTGTTTTTCCAAAAGGGCCTGACATGGCCATCAAGCACGCATTGTATATCTGCTTTAAACATTTACTATGGCAAGAATAAATGGCCTTAAGATAAAGGTGCAACTTCCCCCTACACTGGCATTTCCTTAAGGATAAGCATCTTTCCTTAGGCTAGGAACTGATTGCTGTGCTCACCTTTGACCACCCAGCTCACCTGTGACCACCCAGCTTGAGACAACAGACCTGCCACCCTGCTGTGTCCATCAATCTCTATGCCGACAGAGCAGTCTCACGACTGTTGTAAAAGGGACATTTCAATCATATGTGAAACATCCTTTTTGGGGGTATATAACCACTCTGTACACCCCACTTCTTTTTTTTTTTAAAGATTGGCGCCTGAGCTAACAACTGTTGCCAATTTTTTTTCCTGCTTTTTGGGGAAGTAACCCAGATCCCCCCAGTATATAGTTGTATATTTTAGTTGTGGGTCCTTCTAGTTGTGGCATGTGGGACACCGCCTCACCGTGGCCTGATGAGCAGTGCCATGTCCGCGCCCAGGATCCAAACTGGCGAAACCCTGGGCCGCCGAAGTGGAGCGCACGAACTTAACCACTCAGTCACAGGGCTGGCCCCTCTACTTCTTTGGTGCCCTTTCTTCCTTCGGGGAGAAAGGCCCTGGGCCATGGTCCTCACATTTTAGCTCACAATAAACTCACCCAAATTTTCATTTATAGATTGGTTATGGATAATTTTTGTCGACATTTCCCACCTTGATGTTCCCAAGATACCCTTCATTCCTGACCAGGCCTCAGAGACTCAGCCCAACCTTCTGCTGTCGGAGGGCAGGCAGACTAAGCCTGTAACTGGTGGGCCTGTCTTTGTTTTTGTATGGCCTGTGGGTAAGAATGGTTTTTAGATTTTTTTAATGGTTGAAAAGAATCAAAAGATGTTTTGGCATGTGAAATTTGAATTTGTGTCCATAAAGTTTTACTGAGACACAACCCCGCTCATTGTTTACACCTTGTCCATGGCTGCTTCATACTATAACGGCAGAGTTGATAGTTGTGACAGAGACCACATAGCTTGCAAGGTCTAAAATATTTACTCTCTTACCTTTTACAGAAAAGGTTTGCAGACCCCTGCTCTAGCTAAAGCTCCGTGAGGTCTTGGAGGGAGCACAGAGACTCACCTGGGCAGAGGCCTCCTGCTGCTGCTCAGACGGCGCATGCTCCTAGTTAGCAGTACCACTGGTCTTTCAAGGGGATCAGGGAGGCTGCTGAGGGCAGCTTAGCTGAGGGGCAATGGATGATTAAAGCAACCCAGGGCATCAGGACGTCGGGGATGTTATAAGCATGGGGAGCAGCTCTGGACCCTTAACTCCCAGAACAAGCAGCCTCCCAACCTCAGCACCACCCAGTGTGTCCCGTTGGTTCTGGCCCTTCCCAGTTCCACGAGGCTTTCATGTCTGCATTCCACTGGGAATACCCTGACCTGTCACCTCACCCTCACAGGCCAAGGGCTCTGCACTGCCAGCCTGTGCTCCATCTCTTTGCCTCAGTTTCCACATTCTGCTGGGACATGGAAAGTCCCTTGCACAACTTCCTGTCCCTTTATTGTTAGTGTGATTTTTTTTGATACTATGGTAAATGGGAATTTTCCTTCGTTTTCTGTTTCCTGGAGAGTCTGAAAAGCAGTCGATTTTTCTTTCTTGCTTCCAGAACTTGGTTAACTAGCTTACTAGTTCTTAATTTGTCTGTCAGGTTTTTGGTGTTTTCTAAGTACAACCCTATCTATCATCTGAGAACAGTGACATTTTGGTTTCTCCCTTTCTAATCCTTGTATCTCTTGTTTCTTGTTATACTGGTCCAGCAGGATCTGCAGAACAATGAGTGGGAACAATGATTCTGGACCTCCCTGTCTCATTTCTGATCAGAAAAGGCACGCTTCAGGGCTGTCCCCTCGGCCAAATGGTTAAGTTTGCGTTCACCTTTGGCAGCCCAGGGTTTCACTGGTTCAGATCCTGGCCATGGACATGGCACCACTCGTTAGGCCACAGTGAGGTGGTGTCCCAGGTGCCACAACTAGAAGGACCCACAACTAAAATATACAACTGTGTACTGGGGGGATTTAGGGAGAAAAAGCAGGAAAAAAAAAGAAGATTGGCAACAGTTGTTAGCTCAGGTGCCAATCTTTAAAAAAAAAAAAGGAGGCAAGATCTGCCTCAAAAGAAGTATATTAAAAAGGAAGAAAGAAAGAAAGAAAAGGCATGCTTCTAACACTTCATCACTGAGCATACTGTTTACTCTTTCTATTCCTAACTTGTGATCAATTTTAATCTGACTAGGTATCAAAATTATTCTTCTGTATCTACTGAGAATTTTGTTTGTTTGAGGAAGATTAGCTCTGAGCTAACATCTGCTACCAATCCTCCTCTTTTTGCTGAGGAAGACTGGCCCTGAGCTAACATCCATGCCCATCTTCCTCTACTTTATATGTGGGACGCCTACCACAGCATGGCTTGCCAAGCGGTGCCATGTCCACACCCGGGATCCAAACCAGCGAACCCGAGGCTGCTGCAGCAGAACGTGCGAACTTAACCACTGCGCCACCAGGTCAGCCCCATGAGAATATTGTTTTTAAAAATCCCCTTAATCTATTTATATGTTTAATTCACTAAGAGACAGTAATATTAGACTGAAATGATCTATTTCTTTAAAATTTTATAGAACTCACCTATAAATCTGCCTGAGTCTGTTGTTTTCTGTATGGAAACATTTTAACTAAGGATTCAGTTTTTTTTTTTAATGGTATAAAACTATTCAGGTTTTCCCTGAGTCAATTTTGTTTAATAATTTTTCTGGATGTTTCTTCAAAGCTTTAGATATTATGGCATACTATTTTCTTTGACTATTTTTTAAATCTCTGTTCTGTCTAAAGTATGTCTCCTTTTTCATTCCTAAAATTTTTTTTCATGTCTTAAACCTTTTTCATGATCAGTTTCACCAGAGATTTGTCTATTTTATTTATATTGATCTTCATCTATTTGTTTTCTGTTTCTTCAATTTCTTTATTTTTAAAATTTCTGCTAAATTTTTTCTCATTATTTCTACTTTCTTTAGGTCAGTTCTGTTGTTCTTTTTCTATTTTCTTAACTTTGATACGTAGCACGTTAAATTTAAGCCTTTCCCCTTTTCCGACATAAGGACTTAAGGCTACACGTTTTTCCTCAAGTACTATTTTAGCTATATCCCACAAGTTTCAATACATAGTATTTTTATTACAATTCAGTTTTAAAAATTACCTGATTCCAGAGCTGGCCCCATGGCCGAGTGGTTAAGTGCGCTCTGCTTCGGCAGCCCAGGGTTTCACCGGTTCGAATCCTGGGCGTGGACATGGCACCACTCATCAGGCCATGCTGAGGCGGTGTTCCATGCACCACAACTAGAAGGACCCACAACTAAAATTATATACAACTATGTACTGGGGGGGCTTTGGGGAGAAAAAGGAAAAATAAAATCTTAAAAAAAAATTATTCGATTCCTCTTACATTATCTTTGTTGATCAATTTAAGTGTTTAACATTTTCAAATATGTTTAATTGAAATATCTTTTAATGATGTTGTAGACATACCACGTGGTAGACATTCAATGTGGTGTGTATGATACTAGCTCCTTTGTAGTTGAGAGTTGGATGAGGTTAACCTAGGATGTGGTTAATAGTTGTAAATGCTCCATGCGTGCTTGAGAAAAATATGTATTATCTAACTGTTGGATAAAAGTCTAAATATGTTAAATCTATTAATACAAGCCAGTTAATTATGGTGTTAAAAACAAAGAAAACAAAAAACCACTTGGAGAACCCAGGGGACATAACTTGGAGAAGAGTGAGGCTGCGGGTGGGGTGATCACATGGGTTGGAAGAGGCACCGTGTGTGCCTTCTCTGAGGTAGGGTGATAGCACATGGGGCCGAGCGGAGGGGAGGAGGACCACTCTGGGTTGGGGGGGGGGGGTCAAGAAGTCTGCTTTAGGCACATGGTGGGGCACCAAGGAGACATGTCCAGGAGGCAGAGGCTGATGACTGAAGTCATGGGCAAGGACAAAATCTCTCCGGGGGGTGTGGTGAGAAGGCCAAAAATGATGATCTAAGCCATTCTGGAATTGCAAATCGGGTATCTTTGGTAACCCGCTCTATTAATACACATGTGAGTGTGTCCCCACTCTCTAAGGGCTTAGTATCCATGGCCTAAGGGGTGTGACTGAGTCCTGCTGACCTGCCATTGTCAGCCCAGCCTGAAAATGTCTGTCCTCCTCCTGCCATCACACCCACCAGGCATCCCTTTTTGTCTGGGGCATAGATCAGTGTTCCAGGCCCCCTGTGACTAAGAAGGTAAAAGTTAACTACTCCGAGTAGAATCAGTTCAGCCCAGAGCAGATTTTAGGCAGGGGAAGGTGCAGGGGACGGGTGGCACCACAAACAACCCTGACCTACTTAAGTGTCCTGCCTGCCACCCATCCTGCCCCAGGCACAAGTCACTCCTCAACGTGCAGGTCTCAACTGACTGGATTTCTGCGCATCCACTGGGCCCAGTGCCTGCCTGGCCCACCTGCACCCAGGTAAGGGACTGGTAAGGCTGTGGTAGTGCTACTGGGTGGTGAGGAACTCACGAATAGGAGGGACTGAGGTTAGACGTCAGGAGGGGCTTTACTGGTTTCACCTGGGAAGGATGACGTGGGAGTTCAGGATCCTAGGAGGCTTGGGATCCTTGGGCATGTGAAAAGAGAAGATGACTCTCTGGGAGGTTTTGGAGGCAGGGGAGGAAGGTGCAACCAGCCTGTGTGATGATGCCACATGCTCACATAAGGCCTTGTAGCTTTCCATCTCCTTCACTGCCTGGGAGTGTTCCCCGTGTGTGTGTGTGTGTGTGTGTGTGTGTGTGTGTGTGTGTGCATCAGAGAAAGAGAGACTGAGAGAGACAGACAGACAGAGACAGAGATTATATTTATCTGATGCTTTGCAGTTTACAAAATATTTTTCCATCGTTTAATCTTTTCAGCCTCGGTTTTCTGGAGTCAGATGGGCATAGCAATAGTCAGCACTTCATAAGATTATTGGAGGATCATAAGAGACAACATATGTGAGACCGCAAGTAGAGTGGCAGGTGAAAGTACTATAGTCCCCCCTTATCTGTGGGGGATACTTTCCAAGACCCCCAGTGGACACCTGAAACCTCAGATAGCACTGAACCCTATATATATGCTGTTTTTTCCTATACATATGTACCTATGATAAAGTTTCATTTATTAATTAGGCACAGCAACAGATTAACAATAACTTCTCTTTGGCGTATCCAAATTGCCAGCATCACTAGTCTTGGGCTTTGGAGACATTATTAAGTAAAATCAGGGTTACTTGAACACAAGCACTTCCATACTGCAATGTTGATCTGATATCCAAGATGGCTACTAAGTGACTAGAGGGCAGGTAGCATACGTAGTGTGGCTACACTGAACAAAGGGATAATTCACTGCCCACGTGGGAGGGAGCAGGAGGGCTCAAGATTTCATCACATTACTCAGAATGGAGCACAATGTAAAACGTATGAATTGCTTATTTCTGGAATTTTCCATCAAATTATTTTCAGGCTGAGGCTGACCTGCGGAGTAACTGAAACCACAGAAAGTGGAACGGCGGATATCCGCGGTTTCAGCCACCCGCCACAGTCAACTTCGGTCAGAAAATTATGCTACTTCACAATGCCCTTCTCATTCTCCTCCGTTCAACTCATCAGGTAGCCACTGCATCATCTCACACCATCACAAGGATGAGTACCGTAAATAAGATATTTTGAGAGAGAGAGAGACCACATTCACATAACTTTTATTACAGTATATTGTTATAATTGTTCCATTTTATTATTAGTTGTTAATCTCTTACTGTGCCTAATCTACAAATTAAACTTTATCACAGGCATGTATGTATAGGGAAAAAGAGTATGTAAAGCCTTCGGTGCTATCCTCGGTTTCAGGGGTCCTGGAACACATCCCCTGGAGATAAGGGGGGACTATGTGGTTGTTACTCCTTATCTCAGTGGAGTTTCACAACCAGGAGACGTAGGCAGGGCAAATGTTACTACCCCTGCTTTACAGACGAGCGGCTCTGAGATGGAAGGCCTGGCTCAAGGTCACCCAGACTTAAGGTGAAGTTGAGTCGACCTGACCGCACCCAGTCTGGTGCCCCACCCGCCAAGGGTCAGATGCGAAGGGCCAGACGGGCACCAGGGGGCGTGCGGGACCGGTGACGTCACTGCCCTCCCCTCCCCCTCGCCCGGGGGTTGGGGGAGGCTGAGCAGATCCCTGGCTCCCGTCGTTCCAGCCCCCGCGCCCCTCCCGGGCCAGCCCTGCGGTTCTCGGCTGTCCCAAGAGAGGTGGGGATGTAAGTGTTGGTTCACACTGGGAATGGCCTGGGCGAGGGACATGAGGCTTGGTTCTCGAAGCTTCCAGGGGCTGAAGGTGCGGGGGAGGGGACGGAACATCGTGCAGGGAGGAGCAGGGAGCCCCTTTGACCCAGGGCAGGGAGCGCACCGTGCTGAGGATCATCCAAATGAGTCTTGGGCACCACGTGTCTCCACGGTCCTCACGTCCTGTATAGGCTCCCTTAATTCCTTAGCAAGTCCATACATACATGTCACCCCATCTTAAGAAAAGATCTGCGCTACAGAGGATGAGGGACTTGTCCAGGGTCACACAGCTGGTACTTGACAGGCCCAAGACGGAATCCTAGGCTCTGAATCCAAACCACCTCCTAACCTCATAAAAAGGTCCAGGAGAGGGCAGCTGTCACGGGCAGAGGTCCCCACTTTGCGGGGTCCTGTTGACTCATTTAGCACTCGCCCTGCAGTCTGGAGCAGAATGCCAACTGGCTCATTCCCAGGGAGCACTAGGCCTGCCAAGGCAGAGAGCTCTGAGTGAGCACACCCTCTCCCGGAGGGGAGCCATGCTGGAGCCAGGTCATTTGGAGATGAGCTAGAGGAGTCCCACACGACACAGGCCATTGATGGACTAGGGGGGAACCTGGGCTCTGCCCAGCTGAGGTGACCATCTCCACACTCACTGCCAACTTGCCCAGGAACCAGACGGGCCTCACTGCCAGCCTGGCCTGCGTGTCAGACCTACTGGCTGGCTGACCCCCCTTCACTCCCACTCTCCCTGTGTGTCAAGACTCGAGTTTCAGGCAGGGCCTGCTGGCCAGAGCAGAGCTCTCTCTTTAAAGTGACTCTGCATTTCTCTGCTCACATCCATTTTGAATCACTATCATTGTTTAAAATACTGAGAATAATTTATTTTCCCAATAATTGGGGTTTTTCTGTCAAAAGCTGCCCCCCTCCTCCCCATTATACTGCCCTCACCATGCTGTTCTCATATTCACTTAAAAGAATAGATACATATGTATGGTGACAGGTGAAAACTAGGCTATTGGTGGTGAACATGATGTAGTCTATACAGAAACTGAAATATAACGTACACCTGAAATTTACGCGATGTTATAAGCCAATATGACCTCAAAATTTTTTTTAAAAAAGGATACGCAGATATATTTCAATTCATTGTTATACCCGAGGCTTCACTTCTATTTTCAAGGATGACTGCTGATTTTACTGGGGCTCTTAGCTTTTCAAAAGTTTAAAGCCCCAACAATTCACCATATGAGCTTAAATAAGAGGGAAATTTCTGCGTTGCAGCGGCAGCGACCCCAGAGAGGACGGCAGCTGAATACACTGATGCTTCGTACGCAAACGTCACCCGGAAGGAAGATGACTAGCACAAGCCATGGCCGAGTCAGGGATACCTGGCCGATTCTTACGCTCAGCCCTTCCCCCTTACAGGAAGCAAAGCGCTAGGAGGAGCGTTGAGGCCGGAAAGAGGCGGCCTGCCTCCCACAGGTGGTGTTGCCTGCAGAGCGCCTACTTGTGGTCGGAAGCCACCACTGCAGTCGGGCAGGCCGCCGACCTGGGAGCTGCTTTAAGCCCCACCCCTCCCCGTTTTCAGGCGAAGACACTGAGGGCAGAATGGAAATGAGGCTGCAAATTTGGGGTCATTTGCATTAGAAAACATTTTTGGAAAAAATATCCTACTAATTTTCTTGGACATCAATTTAAGTACAGGAAGAAGGAAAGTGACTTTTTTTTTTTTTTTGAGGAAGATTAGCCCTCAGCTAACTACTGCCAGTCCTCCTCTTGCTGCTGAGGAAGCCTGGCTCTAAGCTAACATCCGTGCCCATCTTCCTCTAGTTTATACGTGGGACGCCTACCACAGCATGGCTGCCAAGCAGTGCCATGTCCGCAACCGGGATCCGAACCAGCGAACCCCGGGCCGCCGAGAAGCGGAACGTGCGAACTTAACCGCTGCGCCACAGGGCCGGCCCCCAGAAAGTGACTTTTAATCGAAATGTTTTATCTCCTTCAAATCATTGCTGGGATGGAGAGAAACTTATTAACACCCATCTTTGTCCCCTGGGCACAGGCAGTGAAATGAGTGTTACTACACAGCTAGGGTTAGGCAGGGGAAGCCTGCTGGGAGGGACAAGCAGATGCAATGAAGCAACCATTTTTTCAGTACCTCTGGGAGCCACGTACAGCACTTGCAGCTTAAAGAGTAAAAACAGGAACAGAATGTAGACTCTAACCTGAAAAACATGAGTCTGTCTGCTGGCTGGAGTAAAGAGCATGATAGAAGAAAAGTCACAAAGTTACAAAAGTTCTGAGGTGCAGAGGGGGAAGGAATTGCATAAACTGCCTGTTGCTGTTGGTGGCAGAGGATCAAGAAATGCTTGGCAGGCTCCAGGGTGAGAGACCAGCGTATCACTACATTTGTTTTCAGATTATTCTGTGGCCACATGTGGGATGGGTTGGAGGAAACCTGGGCGAGAGTCCTGGAAGGCCAGGCAGGAGGCGGTGAAAGGACCCAGAGAAGAAATACAGGGTCCCTGAAAGGTTGTTGGTGCTGAAGAAAGAGCCCGATAGGACTCTCAGGTTTGGGTACAATGGGGAAGTTGGGAAGAGAAAGCGCATGTTTATCTCGGCCTCATCACCAAAGGGTGCTGCAAAGACTGAAGAATACTCTCCAGGGAACCCCTCGCTTGACAAGAAAGGAATACTTTGTTTTTCACCAACCTGAGATATGTATCCTGGTTTGACATGTACCCCTGGAGTATGTGGACTCCAGTTACCCATGCAGTGACATACTTAACTACCCCAACAGGGCTTCAGAACTCACCAAAGAGCTTATAAAACAGCCCTTAGTGAGGCCTGAAGCCTTCAATTAAATTAAACTGTGAGAAGTGAAGCCCTGATACAGTACCAACTCTGAGCAATCTGCTGGTCAGGGGTCAGTGAGCAGTCTGGGCTGTGCTGTGCGCCCTTTTGGGAGGAGTCTGAGACACATGCCAAAGGCCAGGGTCAGGGAGGGAAGGCAGTTCACCGTGGCCAGAGCTCTGGTCCCACTTACTGTCAGGAAGAGTCATTTCTGAGAAGGGGGATGCAGTGGCATGGCCCTCTCCACTGAGGCACTCTCACGGCCCCATACCATCCCATCCCTCCCCAGGCCACAGTTTGGGAAGAGAAGGGGAAGGCCCAGCTTCAGTGCAAGGACACACAGGCCCCTTGTTCCCCAGGAAGGCTGAGCTTTGGTGTCAGGGCCAAGTGCCAGGTGGGGGAGAACCCTCAGGCTACAGCTTCTTCCTCCCTGGAGGTGTGGGAGTGCAGCCAGGAGCTGGGGTAGGGGTTGAGGGAGAGATGGCCAGTTTTGCAGAGCTCATTCCTGGGGCTAAAGGGTGAGGACAGAGTGGAGGGTGTGGCACTGAAAATAAAAGAAAGATGGGGCACTGTCTCCATCCCAAGTCCTATGAAAGAAGGAAGCAGCAAAGAAAAACGGCCTTTCGGAGTCTCAGCCAACAGTCTGGGTGTCCTGGCTCCAGGCCTGTCCCTCCTCTGTGGCCCCAGCAGGGGGCACTGCAGCCCCTCTGAGGCTAAGAGGACTAACTCCCCACCCCCTTACCCCCACCTCAGACCTTGAACCCAAGGCCCATCAGGGTCATGCTCATCCCCCAAGACTCAGTATGCCACCCCTCTACCCTCTCCAGGACATGAAGCTGTGGCTGGAGGACACAGGGCTCCATGGAGGAAAAAAAAAATGGTTTATTTAATCAGAGAGCCTCTGAAGGCACCTGGTTTCTGTTGAGTATAAAAAAGGCAGTAAAATAGCAACTGCACAGGGCGGATTATGGGTAGGAACAAGGCAGGGGAAATGGGGGAGGGACATGGAGAGGTGGGGGGAGGAGGCACCCAGGGAGAAGAGGGGTGGAAATATCAGACAGGACCTTAGAACAGATAGTCCTGGCCCCTGGCCACCCCTGGAACAGGCAGACGAACAGACAGACAGACACACACATACACACTCAGCCTCTGCTGCCCTGCTCAAGCAGGGCTCAGTCACAGCCAAGTGTGGGAGACTGGAGCAGATGCAGAGCCTGCATCCCCTCCCTCGACTCTGACCCTCACTCAGGCCCACAATGTACCCACTGTCCATGCACAGAGGCTCCATCCTCAGGGCCCGGACACCGGGCCCAGCACAGGCCGTGAGAAAGCAGAAGTTGGCTAGAAGAGAAAACCTCCAGACCACCCCTACCCATCCCTGAAGGAGAAGGAAGGGGGTAGAAGCAGGCAGCCAGTGCAGTCCTTCTGTCCATCCACGGTCACACAATTGCCCGGAACAGGAAGGAGAAGACAGCCCCCAGCGCCAGGCCGAGAGACAGAAAGAAGGCCATGATGGCTCCAGCCGTCTCTGCCTCAGCCGGCTTCACCTTCCTACAGAAGGGAGGGCGAGGCTGCCTTAGGACCTCCCCTCCCCGTGCCCCGCCACAGCATCTCGGTTGGGGAAGACTTGCCTGAGCACCTGATTCTGCTGGTCAACCTATTCTACTTGTCCAAGCCCAAGCTGGCTTTTCCCTCTTGGGGGCCATCTTCCACCTTACCCTGAGAGCCCCTCTCCCACAACTCCACCTAAATAAGCCTGGGCCCCCCATCCCTCCACCACCCACCACTACACCTTCAGCCCAGGTGCCCCTCCCTGGCCGTTTCCTCCCTCAGCCCAGAAACCCTAAGCTCCAGGATCAGGGAGTCTCCCTCCGCCCTCTCTCTCTCTACTAAGTGTCCCCCACTGGAGCTCTAGACTCTGCCTTGTGCCACCAAGTTCTCTACTCACTTGGGCCCGAAGCACATGCAGAGACTGGCAAGGTACCCGTTGGAGAAGGCGAAGGCAGCCATGAAGAAGATGTACCAGGCATCGTGCTCAAAGACCACAGACAGGTAGCGGCGTGGCTGGACGTTGCACAGCAGCAGCAGGGGCACGAACACCAGCCGGGCCAGCACCAGGGTTGGCAGCCAGCGGCTGTCCTTTCCAGGCTGCGGGGGACCAGGTAATGCCTCAGCCCAGGCCGGCCTTGAGGGCATACCCAGGCCCCCACGGCTCTATCTTGGGCCCCTCAGGATCTGAATTGAAACTTCAAAGCCTTGTTACCCTTACGGGGTACGGATTGGGAAGGGGCATGGTGGAGCCTTCTGGAGGGCTGGAAATGTCCTGCATCTTGATTTGGGTGGTGGTTACACACGGGTGTGTGTATATATTTGCGTGTGTGTGTTCATCAAGCTGAACACTTAAGTCTTGTACACCGTACCATACGTAGGTTATGGCTTGGTTTAAAAAAAAAGCATGGTCCCCTCACCACCATACTTTCTTGGTTGTCAGACAGTCTCATGCTGGACTCTTCCCTCTCACAGGGACCCGGTGCCCCCTCCTTTCACTTACCCACATGGTCAAGGCTGTGAGGCTCCGGCCCAGCCAGTCAAAGATATTGAAAATCAAGAAACAAGACACAGGAATGAAGTAGTTTCCTGGAAGAGGAAGAGAAGGTTAGGGGATGGTTATTTATTAGGTCCAGAGAGGCAGATTTAGCAACCCTGACCCTCACCGGGGCTCAGTTTCCCCAGCTGTAAAATGGAGATGCTTCCAGCCCAGGGAAGGGCAAATGGACCAGGAGAATTTAGCTGGGAAGACAGCAGCCCAGGCTCCCCTTCTCGCCCACTCCCAGTCCTCCTCGAGGCCCTGTCTGCCCCCATCCTGGGAACCCCTGGTGTCCTCACCCCAGGCGCTGGTGCCCGCAATGCTGGACTTGACCTCAGCGGCCACGGCGGGAAACATCCCAATAGTGATCGTGAAGACGAAGCAGACGGAGAGAGCCGGGACTAAGATCTGGAGGAAAGGGACCCCTGTGTCTTCCTGATGATTGTGCATTCAAGAACCAAGAATCCCCCCCTACACACACACACACTGACACACACGGGAATCCAGGAGAGTGGCCAGTCTCAGGTCAGAAAGGAAGAGGACAGGTAGAGCAGGGGAGGAGGCGGGGAGCAAAGGAAGGAGAGAAGGAGGGTGAGGGGTGGAGGGCAGGACACCAGGCTCCACATACGTTTTTGAGGATGGCTCGGATAGAGTGGCTTTTGTTGGTGGGCTTAGAGTTGGGGGCTGAAACTTCGGACTCCCCTTTGCCTGCTCTTGGCTCCTCTCCTAGGGCGGGTGAGAGGTTATATAAGGATCTTCAAGTTGTGGAAAGGACAGAGCAACAGCAGATGGCACAAACATCCCTCAAAAGGGCTGGGTTGGATACCCCCTTACTCAGCGCCCAGCTGCATGCTAACACCTAGCCCAGACCTCATCCAAATCCCCACAGCTGGGTCCCCTGGGTCCTGACCTCTCCCAGGAGCCCAGGTCATGTTACGCCCTGTCCAAAAATCTGAAATTGCTTCCCACTGCCCTCAGGCATTCAGGGTCACCCGGGACCTCCCCCATTTTATCTCTCCCAGCCTTTATTCCCTATTGTTCCCCTCGCCCCACCCCTGATCCCTCTGGCCTCTGGCTCATTGCTACCAGCAAATACAGTGCACTCATCCTAGTCCTCTGCTCATGCTGCCCCCCAGCCCAGCAGGCTGGCCTCCACCCCAGCTTCCTCAGGCTATTCAGACCTTTACTAATGAGGTCCAACTTGGTCTCCTGCTCCCCTGGCCCTTCGAGCTTGAGCTGCTGATAGTAGCGGTAGAATTCCTATCAAGTGAGGGAGACAGGGGAGGTGGATTCAGAAGTGGAATTCCCCAGCATCTCCACCTCCCTCATGCTTCGGCCACTGAACACCCTTGGTTTGGGGCCCTGGACCCCCAGACCCTAAATCCCAGCTTTCTTCATTTGCTCACCAATCGGGGCAGGCCCAGGTAACAGATGATGGTCAAAATAATAACCACACAGGCTGTGATAAAATAGCCGAAGGCACTTGTTGACAGCTCCGAGCCACCTGAAGTGGAGGGTGTGCGTGATCAGACAGGCCCCACTCCCTCCTCCCCACGACAACCAGAGTGACAGGCAGACAGATAGCAAGACTCACTGGCAATGGCACAGATCATGGCCACCGAGGCGAAGAGGCCTGCCAGGCCCTGGCCACTCATGATGGGAGCCGTGTAGCTGGCTGGCAAGAGGCCTGCCAGACCGAAGAGGCTGCCCTGCAGGATGGCACCGAACGCTGGGGGAACAAGGCAGGCATCAGCAGGGGAGGGGGAGCAGGGGGGGACTCACTTCTGCTGGAGACGGTTGGGGGCCCCTGGGAAAACAGGTCCCTGTGATTCCCGCTTTACTCCCAGTGAGTCTTTTTTCTTTTTAAAGCTTCAGTGCATGGTTGTGGATGCTAGTAGTAAGTGATTTACGGCCACAGTACAACAACTGACAGACAGGTAAGGTGGTTTCATGATGCGGAAACGAACCCGGGCTGCGGCAGTGACAGCGCCGAATCTTAACCACTAGACCACCAGGGCTGGCTCTCCCAGTGAGTTTTGACGCTGAGCGGCCCTTTTCTCTGTCCCCATTCCCAGCCCTGGCCCACACCTGCTCAGGCCTCTGAACCAACCTGACTGCCCATGGCACGCATCTCCTCCCAGGGGAGGAATGGGCTCCTCTCTGGCTGACTGTGGGTCTGAGAGAAGGGTAGGGGTGTTTGGGAAGATCTCTGCCCCAGGTCCCCTCCCAGCCCCACTTACAATTAATGAGCATGATCTTGATCATGGTGATGACAAAGAAGGACAGAGCATCCAGGTGCACCTTCACCAGGATGGCAGTGAACAGGAACACCAGCAGGATGGCCACCAGGCTGCCCAGGATCCGAACAGCCTGAGGGATCCTGCCAGAGGGGCCAAGGTGGTGGAGAGGGGTGGTTAAGCCAGGGCCTCGGCCCAGGGAGCACCGGGGGCAGCGAGGGGCCAGGCTGGGGGCCCAGGCGCTCACCTCTGATGCAGGAAGGAGTTAAGGCAGGTGAAGACCAGCAGGGGCAGCATGGCACATAAGGTCATGACATTGTTGAAGATGGCACTGAGAGAATTCCGCTCTGGAGAGGGTGCTGTGGGGGGTGCCAAGGTCTGGATGTCCTTGCTCAGTTCAGTGACCGAGGACACATTCTGGGACTGGTCCAGGCGGTTTGTGAAATACTGCGGGGAGTGCAGAGAGGAGTGTTAAACCTCTCTCCCTGTGTCCACGAGTGCAGATCCAGGTCCCATGTGCCCAGTGGACATGCCCGGTCACCCCAGTCTCACCTGAGTGGCTGTCATGAAAAAGTTCCAGGGAAGCAGTGTCCCCAGGCCCAGCATGAAGAAGATAAGCCAGACGGCTTTGTACCTGGAGAGGGGTGAGGAGAGGGGGCCAAGTGACGCACCATCCCCCCTTCTTCCCAGATCAATCCTGAGGTAGCCCCTCCCTCCCTGACCTGCAGACTCTGTGCTTGTGTCCCCCTATGGGTGAATCTGGAGAGGGGAGTGTCCTGGGACAGGGAGAAGGGCACAGACAAATCCAGAGGGGAAGGGGCACCAGGGACACAGGACTGAAGGGCAAGGCCAAAAGGACCTTGGTTCTCAGCCCCAAAGACTCGGGGGACCCTGCAGGCTTGGGAACCAGTGTGACCCACACATCCGGAGGTGGTTTTGGAAATTCTGCTAAAGGCTAGGGGTGGGCTGGATGAGTGAGAAAGCAAACAGCAAGTGTTTTCCACCCCCGCTGGGCAGGCTGGAAGTGATTATGCCGTCTGGGCAGGCCCTGTGTGGCTCCCCAAAGAGGATTCTGAGGTCAGGAAACTCCCAGACCATTCTGGACCTAGCGGGGCAGGCAGGGTGACTTGGGCGGCTGGGAAGTGAGGGAGCTGTTTTTTCCTCGGCCCAGACAGAACCGGCTTTGGAGGTCACACCACGTAGGGGAAGGCAGGAGGTATGGGGCCACTGGGCGTCATCTGGGCCACAGAACGCAAATAAGCACCGGCCCAGCTTTGGCCAGGGCATGCCCCAAGCCCTATACCTCAGGGCCTGTGTGCAATGGAGCAGCTCCCCCCAGGCGGCCCTGGGCCCTCCCTCCATGGTCTCTAGATGTGCCTGTCATTCCCTCCCCGCTTTCTTCACAAAGATGACCAGGGGGCGAAGCCCAAGGCAGGGAGGAGACAGGTCTGGTCATGGCGCAGAGCCTGGGTGACCGCCCCAAGAGGGGACATCTGCCAAGGTCAGAGAGGATGGAGGGTCAGAGTGGGGCTGGGGGAGGGCAACAAGGTGGATGGAGACGGGAGAGGGGTTCGGAGAAGTGCTATCAGAGGGGCGAGGCTGGGATGGGGTGCGCAGGCAGCCTGGGAATGGAGCAGCGAGGGGGGTAACCAACCCGAGGCCTGTACTTACTATGTCTCCTTAAATTCTCTCCCATCTGAATAAACTTCACCTCTATTTTACAGATGGGAAATGGTCCCAGAGAGATCAAACCAAGTGCCCAAGGTCCCACAGCCAGAAGTGGCTTAGTTCTGTGGCCTTTGGCATAGGAGGGAGACAGGATGGGCAGGGGAGAGGTGATGCGGTCAGGGGGCCTGAGTTGAAGGGGTTTTGGACCCCAGGCATGGCTTCATCAACATTCTTGGGTCCTAGACTCCTTGGGGAACTTGAAGCAAACTACAGCATATTTCCCCAAAATACATATGCATGATCGCAGTTGCACAATCACAGGTGCTGGTCTAACCTGAGGCAGTTCATAGGCTCCAGAGGTGGGGATGTCAGAGGAAGGTCAGATCAGGGACCAGGGTGGGCCAGGGTCATCTGAGGCAGAGGCCCCAGGGCAGCCCCGAGGGGGAGGGCTGTTCTGCCAGATGTGCTCTGGAATGTAGGATGCTGGCAAATGTCTCCCCAGGGGGAGGAGCTGGAAGCCACTGGCTGGCTGGAGAGCAACAGCGGAAACACTGACAGGCCAGGGAGGGGCTGCCACCCACCCACCCTGGGTTTCCTGGCAGACACTCCAGCCAGCACCCAGCCAAGGCACACATGGTCCCCACCCCTGTTGCAGCCCTGACTCAGAACTACCTAGCTGGAAGGCCAGTTGGCAGTGGCAACCCCAAATTCCAAAGGACACCATCCCAAGTCCTCTGGAGACTCATTTCCACTCCCCTGGGTCCCCAGCTCAGGTCCCCCAGTACCTGTCCTGAGGCTGGTGACTGGTTGTCATGGTGACGGCGTTCTTGGTTTTGTCTGGCTGACAGCTCCCTTCCTCTGAGGCCTGCTGGGGGGAGAAATAGTGTGAGGCCCCATCTGGGCCCTGCTTCCCCACAGGCCTCTTCAGACTGGTGGGGGAGAGGTTGGAGGGGGCAGGGCAGACAGAGCAGGCAAGCTGAGGAGTCCAGAGGACGCTCTCCTGGCCCTGCCTCTCAAGACTGTTCAATCTGACCCCTCTGGCCAGTCCTGTTGGGAGCCCCTGCCTGCCCAGGCTCTACCTGGCTCCGGGCCTGGCCTGGCCGCTGCCACTGCTATTTTTATCCAGCAGCCGAAGCAGTCTGTAAGCTGGGAAACAGGAGGGTGGAGAGCAGAAGGGAAGGAGGAGGAAGCACGATTGAGAGGGAGAGAAAGACAGGCAAAAAAGGCAGGGAAGAGGATGAGAGGTCAGGGAGAGTCATGACAATGCAAGGAGGGCCGGGAGGAGGAAAACAGAAAGGAGATGGAGCCAAGAGGATAAGGGGGAGGGCACAAAACAGATCTGCAGGAGCAGCAGCCACAAGGGTGATGACCAGGCCAAGCCAGAGAGGCCTCCCTCCCTCCCAGGCCCCCATCTGCAAGTCTGACCTCTCCACCCTCCTGGGGAGTCCCTGGACTTATGCCTAGGGTGGCCTTTGGAGTCGGTCCCCTCCTGGAGGCACCCTATACCCCAGCCTGTCTGCTCTTGGCTCCTTAATCTTCCTTTCCAGTCACTGCCTGGAGCCTTCCTAGTTCCTGGCCAGTTTTCCAGGAAAATACTTGACAATGGGTGTGGGGACACAGCTCTTCCTACCACCTAGCCCGGCTCCTCCTCTGACCCCAGTCCTGGGCCCAGGGTCACTCCATCCCCCCTCGGTTCCTCTCTGACTCACTTCAGGCCCCTGCCCTCTTCCCTTTTCTGAGACCAAACTTGAAGAAGGCTGGAGGGGTAGGGGCACAGGCCTAACTAACCGCATAGTACCAAAGCTCCTGGCCTCCCCCTCAGTGTCCCTCCCCTGCTCCCTGCTCATGTAGGAAGAGGCATGGGCGCACCAGCAGATGACACAGCCTTCCCTTTGAATGGCATGGGAAGCCAGGCAGGCATGTGCTGGCGCGTTCCCCAATGGAGCCAGGTCTGCTGTTTCAGGTAAGGACCGGCTTCCCCGCCTTCCTGGGCTAGCACTCACCAAATGCCCAGACTTGCCAGCAGAAGGGTCGGAGCAGAGGGTGCCTGGGTAGTCCCTGGGAGGTGGTCCTAGCTCAGGCTCAGGCAGCAGGCCGGGTCCATGGGATCTTCCTGGGGAAGGGTCCAGAGAGAAGAAATTGGCACAGGGTGTAGGAGAGAACTCCCCAGGCTTTGCTGTGGGAGGGAGTGTCCCCATTCTGAGAAGCCTCTCTCACACACACACAGGCACACGCAACCAAGGAGATAAAAACCAGCCCTGTAGTCTGAGAGATAAGAGACCCAGCAGTCTCAGCAGGGGAGCTAAGGGGGCGGGTCAACCCACAGGTGCAGATAGTGCTCCAGGATCCAGCTCGAGACAGACAGAGACCACCGCCAGACGCCACACCGTGAATGGGCTATTCTACCCCTCTCAATAATTCCTCTCAGCAACCCCCTGGGTAAACTCCAGACTCTCCAAAGGCCTCGTCGGCCCCCAGCCCACGACTGGGTTGTAAAACAGGGAGGGGAGGAACAGATCCACACATCTCCAGATGGAGGCAGAGGGCTCCTTTCTTTCATCCTTTCAACAGATTTTTACAGAGATCTCTGCATGCTAGCCGGGCACTGTTCTAGGCACGGGGACAGAGCAGTGAACAACAGTTTCTACATTTTCTAGAGGGATGAGAGCAAGAGGGCTCTGCCCTGGGATGTGGGCAGACAAGGCTCAGGACTCAGGTTTTCTATTACCTAGCAGGAAGGGGAACTCCCAGCTTCTCACCTCCGCACACCCTGAGCTCCAGCCCCCAGCCCCACAGGCAAGATTCCTGGCAATAAAGAGCAGGTGCAGTTTCATCCCAGATGGGAGCCTGGGGTGGAGAGAACAGAGTATCTCCCTTCCTCAGTAAATCTGCCTTAAGCTCAGAGAAGTATTTATTTCTACTCTCTCCGCCAGCGACACCCCTGCTCTCTGTTTTCAGCAGTTCCCACCCCAGTCTTGGGCACAGTTCAACTCCAGAGCAGCCCCTCTCCCTGCCCACATCTTGACGTTCAGCTGGCCAGGTGTTAGGTTCTTGTCTGCCTTTGCCCAGCAGCAACTGGGATCTGATGCGAGCTCAAAGCATCTGCTGTCCCTCCAGCCACGCCTTGGCCTGCTGAGATGGGGCCCTGAAAGCAGCCGCCAAATAGCACCTCCCTACTCCCAGGCCAACACCTCTCATGTACCCCAGCTTCTAGACAGCCCTTGTGGTAGCATCAAATTCTCCGCTCCCCGGGATCCTATATGGAGTCAGCTGCTACCCTTGCCCTCATGACCACCCATAAGCTAGTACTAAATTGTCTCCATGGAACAGACCAGGGAAGCTGAGGTTCAGAGAAGTTGAGTTACTTGCCTAAGGTCAGAGCGCTAATGAATGGGGGAGCTGGAATTCAAACTCAAGGTGTAGCTTATCTTAGGCTTCTTGTGGGGTGGGGAGCAAGGTACAGAGACTGCTTCCCAGCTAGCCCTGTACTATACTGGGAGGTGAGAGTTCTCTACTCCAACTAAGGGGGAAAAATAAGGTGGGGGTCGAGGTCATCTCCAGCCTGACTTGAGTGTCCCACCCTATTACACATACTTCTTGGCATGGAGAGCCCGCACAGACAGGAGGACAGATAGGAGGGTCTGGAGGTTACCGAGAGGATCGATGCGGCAAAGGAGTGACTCCAAGAGGGGTGAGGGGCAAGGGTGGGACCTGCCCTCACCCACCACTGCTCTCCCCTGGGAAGAAAAGCTGGGGGGGGGGGGGGGGCATGCATCCTTGACCTCTCTCCAGGAGTAAATGAGCACGCGCCCATGAAGAGGAGGCCACGGACACGAATTCGGCCAATAAAAGGCGGGAGTTAAAGAGACAGCTCTTCCACCTCCATCCCGCGTGCCCTCATCCCCATCCCCACCCCGCCGCCAACCCAAGCGCAGTCAGCGGCGCGGCCCCTCCCCTGTACCAGCAACAACACTGGTCGAGATTAACCATCTACTCGCCCGCCCCTTGTGGAGGTCGGCTCAGCGACAGCCGGTTCCAGGCGCAGGAACCAGGCCTTCCCCGCAGGGTACTCCGCCGCGTCCCACGTGCTGCGCAGCTCCGCGTGCTCCGCACCTGGGCAGGGGGAGCCCCAACTGCCGCCTCGCTCCCGGCCGCAGAGCTGCCAGGCCCGGCCTCCCTGCCTCCTGGCGGGCAGGAGGCGGCGCCTTCCGCCCGCCGGTCCCCTGCCCCCAGGCCCCGCTCAGCACCTGCAGGGAAGGAGTCCGGTGCGGAGATCTGCGTTCTCTCCAGGCCGCTTCCCGCGCCCGCCCGAGCACATTCAAACCCGCCCCCCGCCGGGCCCGCCCCCGGCGCACCCCAGCGGCGTCCGCTCCCCCCACCAACGCCGGCCTCGGCCCCGCCCCCGGCCCGGCCCGCCTCTGCCGCTCGCTTGGCGTCTCAGGATGCCTAGGGACCCGCACCTGGGACCCTGCGCCCCCAGGCCGCCGGGCCCACACCTCGCGGTGTGATTTCTGTAGACAGGACCTATTTGGGCCCTGCCACACTAAACCCTGCCCCATCAAGGAGCACAGGGGACAGGAGGGTACGCGCCACACTGGGTACCCCTAGTCTCCTCCGCGCTGGGGCTAGGTGAACTCCTACAGAACTCCCCTCGGGGCTCTCCCAGGGACAAACCTTCTGCTCACACAGGCCCCGACGCCCCCACGTCCCTGCTCCATCCCAGACGTTCCGTTATCACTCCCCAAACCCCCTCCCAGCCACTTTCTCCCACACTGTGCCTTTTTCTTTTTCAGCACCCCCTCCCTTTTCATGTCACTTTCTTCCTTTCAGATATGTCCTCTGCCCCCCCCCCCCCCCCCCCCCACCACGCCGTGGGATCCCTCTGACATAATCAGGCTCATCAGTGACCTGCATGGTGGGTTTTCCTACCTTGTACACACAGAGACCCGCACACCCACACACACCACCCACCACTTTGACTTGGAGGAGGAGGTGTGGCTCGGGGGGGGGGGGGGGGGCCGGTAGAGGCCCAGCCCTGTAGACCCCTCATGATTCACTCTTTCTAAATCCAGAAGTTTGGAAAAGCTGAGGCACAGTTGGGGATGGAAAGAGAAAAGGCCAGGAACAGCCTTACATCCTGAGTGAATCCTATTGTCCTGATACTCAGAGGCAGATGCTGAAGCTGAACCCACATCCTCCACTAGCTGAGGAGGAAGGGAGTGGGCATCCTGAGGAGTGGTCAGTCCTTCTTCCACCTCCAAGGGAGGAGGAAGGATTCCTTCCTTTTCTGTTGGTCAGTAAATCTGGGGGAGAGGGAGTCACTGCCCCTGTGGCAGCCCTCAGTGCTGGGGGACAATTCAGAGGCTGGAGAGGGTCTGAGGAGAGAAAATCTGGTCCAGCACCCCCTATCCTCACTCCCGTGCCCGACTAACCAACAGGCCGGTTTCCTGGAAAAGCCACAGACACTAATTAACAATTAGGCGTACTAACACCACGGGATAAGGCAGAGTCACACCCTTTCCCCAGAGAACAGATGGGCCTTGAGGGGAAGGGTAGGTTTTCCACTTGGAGTCAGCGCACTCTCCCCAAGCTACTCCAGGAGGGGTATTCCCAGCATTCTGGCTCCACACCCCTCAGAGACATGACACACCATCATCCCCCAGACTTCAGCAAACAGAGGGCAGGAAGAGGGCTATATATGGTATTTTTCTAGACGCTGTCCCACGGCTTGAGGGCAGCGTCATGTGTGGGTCTACCCCTGCTACCCCATTCCCACCCTGTGTTTGTCCAGTCTCTCTCTCTTCCCGCCTCTCCCCTCTTTTCTTGGCCCCTGTCTCTCTCCCCACCTTCATTTCCTGTCTCAGGGCCTGTGGGGGTGGCAGGCCTTAGTGTTCAGACAGATCTGCCAGACATGGCCAGGCTGGTGGCCAGTGGCTGTGCAAAGGGGGCTGGAAGTGGAAAGAAACTGGAGGGAAGTGGTGAGGGTCCCAGGCCAGACAGGGGAAGGCTGGTTCCTCTCCCCACCTCTGCTGAGGCTTGGCCCGCTCACTGGATGGCAACAGCCAGGGCTGTTATTGCTGGAGAGAAGCCCATCTGGCGCTCGCCCTGCCAGGGCCCCCCCCCCTCCCCCGCCAGCACCCTCCTCCCCGCTCCAGAGATGCCTCCCTGGGCAGAGATGGTTGCTGGGTACCTGGGCCCCCTGCTGGACAGTCTCAGAGCCCCAACTCACATGGGTCTGTGCCCAAAGTGTTTCTAGCCAGGCCCGGCCAGTCCTCATCACCTTCTGCCCAGTCTTCCGGCTCTCTCCCTCCCTGGGCTCCCGGCACAGGAGTGGGGTGGGAAGGGCTGCACCCAACCCCCACCCTCTTTGAGATGGTGACGCACCTCACACAGAGTCCTATCTTTCCAGCCCTGTGTGCATCTGTGTGCACCTCACGCAGAGTCCTATCTTTCCAGCCCTGTGTGCATCTGTGTTTGCTCAGCTGAGCTGGCAATATGTCACCCGCACATGTCTCATGGCTGTGTACATACATGGGCAGTTGCCTTTGTGGCCCGGCTGGGACTAGGGAGAGGCCAGGGAGGCAGTCTGCCTGAGGTGCAAAACCTAAGAGGGTGCTAAAAAATTCAGGAAGCAAGATAAATATCTGAATGCAGTATTCTTAAAAATCAAAGATAATGCCAAAAAATCCATGATGAATAAAACATCAACATTTAAAATAAAGACAGGATCCAGTCCTCTCAGGATCCAACTTGGCTCACTTCCCTGACCTTATTTGTGGATGCTCTGGGATGGCTATGGGGGTCAGGGCTTAAGAAGACTTGACTCTTGGGGCCGGCCCCGTGGCTGAGTGGTTGTTTGTGCACTCCAGCTTGGGTGGCCCAGGGTTTTACCGGTTCTGATCCTGGGTGTGGACATGGCACCGCTCATCAGGCCATGCTGAGGTGGCATCCCACATGCCACAACTAGAAGAACCCACAACTAAAAACATACAGCTATGTACCGGGAGGCTTTGGGGAGAAAAAGGAAAAATGAAATCTTTAAAAAGAAAAACAAACAAAAAAAGATGACTCTGTTCACTAGGTCTGGACTCGGTTTCTCAGCCCTTTGCCCTTACCCTCTGCTCTGAGCGGGTCTCTGACTTTTGAGGCATCTGTATGTGGTTTGGGAGGACAGCGGTCTACTTGTGGCCTGCCGCCTTTAAAGTCGAAGAGAGAAAAGTTACCTCCCTCCCCAGAGACCGTACATTCCGTCTCCATAGATATTCCCCCCTCCCGCCCCCCGGGTTCCCGGCTCCCCTCTCTCCGCCCCGCCCCCCGCCTCGTCCCCCGCGCTCCTGCTGAGACTCAGGAGGGGGAGTCCGCAGTTGGGGAGGGAGGATGGCAGAGGGGACGGAAATTCTCTGGCCGGCGGGTCTCTGGTCCTCTCCTGGCCTCCTACCCGGTGGGCTGGGGCCGCGGCCGTGGCGAGAAATCGCAGCCCGCGCCGGGTCTGAGCCGGCTCTGCCCCGGGGTGGGAGAGGGACTGCCAGGGCGGGACGGAGCCGCCGCGGAGCTGCGCGGGAGGGGGACGGGAGGGAGGCCGGCAGGAGGGAGGTCGGGAGCAAGCACAAAAATGGGCGCTCGAGATCCTGGAGGGGAATGCGGTTAGGAGACCCGGGGCTTGAACAGCTTTCACTCCGCCCCCAAACCCCTACCCCGGGTCGCCTTCCCGGGAGGGGTGAGCACGTGCGCTGGCTTTTGAGGACTCCATGGGGAAGCAGATGGTGCCGAGGGGTGGAGGGTCGGGGGTCTGACGGAAAGCCCAGCAGGGCTGGGGTGGGGGTGCACAGCTCTGGTCTTAGCGGTTACCTCGGGCCAAGCTTCTGACGAGTTTGGGGACAGGATAGGGTCCTGTGTCCTCACTACCCCCTCGGCACCTAGAGCCCAAGACTCGCTGGGGTGGGCCGGAGCAGGAGGACTGTTGCATGGGAACAGTAAGCAAATTATCCGGAGGCCAGGGCGCAATGCAAATGCATCTGACTACTCTTGCTTGACCCCTGAGGGCCCTCCCTTTGGGAAGGGGAAAATGATGAGGTGAATGCCTCAGGTCATTCCCCCCGCCCCCCTTCAGGGGCAGCGTGCCCCTCAGGGACATGCGTTTGTGCCCCACTCCCCTGGGTGGCTGCCCACAGGCCCCTTAGCAAACAACTCTCCCTCTCCCCACCGCCGTTAGCTGAGAAGGGTCTCCAGCTGGCTGAGGACGTTTTCTTCCTTAGCTTGAGCTGGCCAGCCCAACCTTCTCCAAGTCAGACCCAAGACCCCTGGGTCACAGTGTGACATACCGACTGAAGGGAGATAAGGATTGAGGGGCAATGGGATAGGTAGCAAAAGAAAGCCTTGAGTTGTTTCTCCACCCCACTGGTGGCTAGGTGAGATTGTCTTGCCGTGTAGGAGTAGAGGTGACAAGACCCTCCAAGGTGCCCCAAGAATTCGAATCAACAAGTATTTATTGAACACCTGCTACATGCTGGGCTTTAGGGAATGGGACTGGCTCCCTAGGGAACCAAGGTCTTATTTTGAGGTACTGAGTCTGGAAGACAGGTTGAAATCTCTTCTCTCAATTCAGCTCAATTTTCAGTTGTCCTTGGCATAAGCGTTGTCTATCACGGGACCCCGCATCCCCGAGTGCTGGGGGTAGGGGCGAGTGAGTTCCTCTCTGGGCTCAGGCCAGAGGTGGTTAGGAAGGGTCTTGGGAGGAATGCAGGGGGAGGGAGGGGTAGTGATGGGTTTCCCGTTCGATGCAGGGCATCCTTCCAGTCATTTCCGCTGGGAGTGGGGAGGCATGTCCTGGTCTGACCCCTCATGCTCAGTCCCCCACTGGGCAGGCTGTGGCCAGTGACAGTGCCAGGACTGTCTCACTCCAAAAGAAAGCGGTTCAATGAATACAGCTTCTCCCAGGACTTGTGGCCTCATTTTTGGGGGGCTAGCCTCTCCCTCCTCTCAGAGTGGGCTACTCTGGAGGCCTCCCCAGCATCCGGCGGGTGTCTCTGGCTGAGGATGAACAACAGACAGCTCAGCAAAGCCTCTCGCATGTCCTGGGAGGCCAGGCGGCGAGCCAGGTGGCGCAGCAGGGGCAGGAGGTGCCGGCGGGCCAGGCGGGCAGCGGGCAGCAGCAGGCGGGACAGCAGCGTCCGCAGCAGCAGTGGGAGCAGCGGAACGGGCATGGCCGCTGGCCTTGAAGGCAGTGCAGACTCTAGGCTTGCCTTTGCCACTCCCTCCTCACCTGGCAAAGACAGGGGGTGGGCAGGATTTCCCTCCCTTCAGTTTACACCCTCACGCTCCCCAGACCTTAATTTGCGGGTCCGGTTTTGCTGTCCTGAAGCCCTTTCTCATGGCAGGGCAGCTGGGGAAGGAGGTTTCTCCCCATAGCTAAGGAGAAGCAGAGCCAAAGCCACAGTAAAGCTTGCTGACACCAGCTTCCAGGGGCTCCTGCTGTTCCCTGGTGACCCTCAGTCACCTGGCATTCCCCAGCCCCTCTCCCCCAGTCCAGCTGAAGTTCTTCCCCAGGCAATTCTAAGTTTTCTTTTGAGGGCCCTTGATCACCCTGACCTACACTTTTTACCCTCCCCATCCCCTACTCCCACACTCCCTACCCTCCCCGTCCCCCACTCCCACCGATCCATCCATCCATCCATCCGTCCATCCGTCCATCAGCAGCAGCTCTCACCGGTCAGAACTGCTGCTCAGAGCCGATCTCTGGCTGCATTTGCCTGCGGGAGCACAGCCTCACTGGACGCTGCACAGGACTGCCCCACTCAGCTCAGTCCCACCCAGGACAGCTTGCTGGGCCCAGGGAGCCACGAAAAGACAGCTGTGTTCTGCCACCTGGTAGATGGAGGGGAGGGGGCAGCTGGGCTGGCAGAAGTGGAAGGAATTGGAATGCAGGAATTCTTCCTGCTGGGGGCAGACCTCGGAGTTGGAAGCCAGACTGCACTTTCTAATGGTGTGATTTTAGCCACGGTGATTCTTCTGGGCTCCAGTCCCCTCTTCTGTTACCTCAGTAACTGGGAGGAACTGGGGAGAGTAACTGGAATGGGACAGTGTATGAGACCCACTGGCCCAAACCTCAGAAGCTGTAAGGCTGCAGCCCAGACCTGCCAGACATGTCTGGAGTGGCTGAGACAGGGGAACGAGGACTGGGCAGGCACTTGTGGGCCCTCTCCTGGGGGTGGAGGAGTGGGGTCACCATCTGTCTCCTACCTGAGCCCAGCTGGACAGCTGGGCAGCACTCCCACTCAACGACAGGAAGAGCGATACCCGCTTCCGGACCCTCTTACCCACTTTCTTTACCCCAAAGATTAAATGAGGTTCCTTGTGATAGTGAGGTAGAGACAGTCTGGGTTTGTTTTGGTTTGTGTTGTTTTCAAATACCTTATTCTCCTACTTCATAACATGGGTTTAATTTCTGCCTTGCTGGACTCAGATGAGAAAATGGCCGTGTAAGTGTCTTGTAAGCTTCACAGGCATGGGACTAAGATCTTTATCGCCACCCCACCACCAGCCTCCAGTAGCATCATCACCATCTCCAGAAGTGTCAAAGACCGTGAAGAAAGAAAACTTAAACGTCAAAAAGGTCTGTCCCACTTCTACCTGGAGGAAGCAGGGAAGAGGAGCTGGAATATAGATTTATAGGTGTCGTCTTTCTCTCCTTCCAGTGGCTTCCTGAGGAGATGGGACGGCCACGTGTCATCCCTGCACTGTGCATGGCATGTGTGTTGAGTGTATCTGTTTGCCAAACCTGTGAGTTCATGATCTCACTTAGTTCTCACCACCACTGCAGGGGAGTGTTTATTATAACTACTGTACAGATGAAGAAACTGAGGTTCAGAGTGGTTACGCAACTTACCCAGAATCACACAGATAAATGGTTTGATTTCCTCCCAAACCTGTCCCTTCCTCAGGCTTTCTCATCTTTATAATTGGCAGCTGCATCGTTCTACTTACTCTGGCGGAAATCTTGGAAGTTATCCTTGACTTCTCTCTTTCTGTCACAGTTCACTACCCACATTAGTAAATCCTGGTGGCTCTACTTCTCAAATATTCAGAATCTCACCACTTCTCACCATGACTACCTTTGTCTGAGTATTCTT
Organism: Equus quagga; assembly: GCF_021613505.1. Classification (NCBI taxonomy): domain Eukaryota; kingdom Metazoa; phylum Chordata; class Mammalia; order Perissodactyla; family Equidae; genus Equus; species Equus quagga. The sequence goes on from NC_060281.1 coordinate 21,034,051, forward strand.
CTGAATTATTATAGTAGCTTCCTAACTGGTGTACTCGTTTCTCTTTTCCACACAGTGACCAGAATGATCTTTACAAAACGTGAATCGGATCCTGTCCTTTTTCTGCTCAAACTGTCCAGTGGCTCCCATCTCCCTCAAAGTTAAAGCCAAAGGCTTTGATTGTGACCTACAAGGCCTTAGGTGGTCTGACCTCCCCTGACGTCCTGATTCAACTTCTAGTCCTTGCCCCTCTCTCTCTGCTCCAGCACACTGGCCTCCTTGCTGTTCCTTAACTGTGCCAGATATGTTTCTGCCTCAGGGCCTTTGCACCTACTATTGCTCTTGCCTACAGGGCTCTTTCTCCAGGTATCCACATGGCTTCATCTCTCACCTCCTTCAAGTCTTTGCCCAAATGTTACCCATCCATCCTATTTAAAAGTACACTCTCTCCACTCCATCTCCTGCTGGTTCCTCTCCATCCCTTCCTCTGCTCTATTTGTCTCTGCAGCAAATCATTGTCTGACATGCTATATATTTTACTGCCTATCTTATGATTATCTGCCTCCTCCGCTAGAATGTAAACTCCATGAGAGTATGGAGTTGTGTCTGTTTTGTCTACTGTGTCCCCAGTACTTGGCAATAAACATTTACTATAAGAATAAATAAACAAATAGAGGTTCTGTGTTGGGATCCACCCAGGCCTGCTTGTCCCAGGGCCTGTGCTGTTGAGCCCCAGAGCTCCATGGATCCAAACACATTCCTAGGATGTATGTAAGAACCCTGTGGGCCACAACCAGCTGGGAGAGAGCCTCTTGGAAGGGAGGAACTGACCACACTGAACTTAGGGTAGGGCAAGTCAGGCCTTAATGGTTCTATTTGGAAACCTCCGAAATGTGTCATCTCCAGGGACCCCTGGAGGCCCTGCCGTGCTGGCCCAGATCTGCAGTGGCCGGGATCTTGGGTAAATCACACCCCTCGGGTCCCAGACTCAGTTTCCACAGCTGTGGGATCTTCCAGCTGTGAGATCTTTGGACTCTGGGCCTCGGGCCGGACTCTTGCCCCTCCCTGCACCCTGTGAACAGAGCGTCCAGGGGTCTGGACAGTGAGGTGGGTAAAGGAAACAGGATGTCGTCTCTGGTAACAATGGGGGATCTCTGAGGGGGTTGGGAAGGGAGGTGGGGAGGGGCAGCAGCTGGGTGCAGGGCTGGTGGGAGTCTTAGTTTACTCTCTGTCCCCCACCCTGTCCTGGGATAAACTCTTCTCTCCACTTCCTTCCTACCCTCCCCTCCTGCCCCAGACATTTTCTCTAAGGCAGAAAGCCAAGGACTCTGCTAAAGATTTCCTCAGCCTTTCCTGGAAAAATAAGCATCCTCTCTGACAACAGAGCTGCCATGGAGCAGTTCCTGATTTAGCTTTGTGTGGCAGACCCTGCCTACTCTGCCCTGACCTCTGCCTTTCACTCTGTCCTGGCCAGGAAAGGGCCAGGCCACTTTGAGGAAATTGGCCAAGCCTCCTGTTCCTCAAAGTCAATTAAAAACAAAAAGTGTCTGGATGCCAGCTTGTGAAGTTGAGGCCTGTGGGCTTGGCAGTAAGTGACCCCTGACCCCTGGCCTCGTCCTCCCTGGTCCTCTTCCCAGATCCTCTGAGCCATCTAGAAGCATCCTGGGGGCCCCTACCACCCCCATATATACGCATTGGTTAATTGGGCCACTTACGTCAACAACAAGCCTCGAGTGCTCCCTGTGTGCCAGGCCTGTGCAAGGTGCCAAGGACACAGTGGTGAACAGGAGAGACACCCCAAGAGTCAGTGGAGTGACAGACACGCAGCTGGGTAAACCGAGGGTGGGGTGGCGAGAATTGTAGTAGAGCTGATGGGTTTTCTCAAGACCTGGGCGCACGGGGTATCCTGTTCCTCCCACACCTTTCTGCTTGTTCCCATCCCGGTGTCCAAAGCACTCTCCAGGATGGCCAGTGACCTGCACAGGGAGGGGAAGTGCACTGGTCACTCAGATCTGGATTCACATGCGGGCTCTGGGACGCCCTCTCAGGGCCTCTCTGGATGCCTGAGCAGACTGTACATTGTACAACTTGGGGTGGGAATGACCCCTCTGGAGTTGTGCTGTGTGGCGGCCATCTTCCCTGAAATGGGAATTCTCGTAATACCCACCTCTGACAGGATCAAGAGATGGGCGAAGACTAGGTCCAGAGGTTGGCCCCTAGAAGGTGTCCAATAAACAGGAGTTTATTTTCCTCCATCTTTTTGGGTTTTCCTCCCCGGTACACCTTACATCTGGAGCCAGCCCCATTGTCTGTTCCTTGAAGATCTGCTACGGGGCACCCTGATGCTCATGAGCAGCCCCTGAGAGTGGAGGCTGGGGCTCAGTGAGTGCTTAAAGAATCGATGGAGGGAGGCCTGGGTTCCCTTGAGACCCTGGCCCCTGGCTGTGTCTTGTTTCACTGTCCTGTTGTCCCTTCTGGGGGGTCAGCGTGGCCAGGAGCGCTTCCTGGCTGTGGGAGGATGAGGGCAGTGCTGACCCCCATCCAAAGAGACCTGAAAAGAGACAGGGAGGCCTCATCAAGGGCAGGGAGTGCTGAGGGGAGCAGGCGTTGAAGAGCAGGTGCGGAGGCCAGCTAGGTGTAGGAAGCGTCGGTGGCGAAGGGCAGGATATTAGCCAGGAATTGGGAGTTCAGCCCTGTCACCCATCACAGCACCTCTCTACCTGCGACAGTAGCCCTGGCACTGTCCGTCCTGTGAAGATCTGAGACCTGAGTGTGGTCACAAATGAGAGAAGACTTTGTGACCTGCAGCTGCTCCGGGGTAAGAGGTGATGCACGTGGGAGGGACGGTCCCTTACCCTTGTCCACCATTCCCCTGCCCACCAATTCCAGGCAATGACAGACACACCGACAGGCAGTTGGGCAGTAGGACACACACAGATCTGCTCATAAGACGTGAAGAAAATGGATCAGGGAGTTGGATGTGGCCTGAAAGAGTATCTAGAGCTGACAGGTGGGGCCCTACCCTATCTATAAAAACAGTTGCTCTGGCTGGGGAGCAGGAGGCCCAGAGAGGGGCCCGTCCAGAATGCAGCCCATTGTCTTCGCTCAAACAACTGTCACTCTCCCCAGACTCAGCTGACAGGACCCGAGGTGGGAGGTGGGAGCCCTACCCGCTCTGGCAAAGCCTCGCAGGAACAGTCAGCTGCTGGGGCAGGACAGCTGCTCCCTGGACAGTGGGAGGGAGGCGCCTGGACCAAGGGGCTGGAGTAGGGGTAAGGAAGGACGTGCCTGGCATATCTGCTGTGCGGAGGGAGACCCACAAAACCACAGGCCCCGGAGGGAAACTAACAAAGACTGAGCGAGACCCTAACGGAGAAAACAAACAAAATGTTTACATAGGGACCCAAAAAGACCTAAATAAGCAAATGGACGTGCCAAGATAACGGACAGGAAGAAATCATGTTGTAAAGATGTTATCTCTCCCTCAAACGAATCTGTAAATTCAGTGCGATTACAGTTAACCCAACAGTGTCATTTTTTCCCCTTTCTGGAATTGAGTAAACTGATCATAAAATTTATATGGAAGGACAAAGAACCAAGAAGAAGAAAAGAAGAAAAAGAAGGAGTTCCAACCTGGCTCTACAGACGCCAATCTGCTAACTCGGAAATTGAAACAGTGCGGCAAGATGCAAAAATAGACAGGTGACTAAGGAATAGAATAGAGAGCTTGACACAAAGCCAAGAATCTATGGGGCAAAGGGGGAATTTCTGGTCAGAGGAGAAGGGACATACGGGTCAGGAATGGGGCGGGGACAGCTGGCCATCCATGAGGGAAAAACAAGATTAGATCCTCTGGCACACCAACTACGACAGTAAATTCCAGTGGCATTAGAGCCCTGAATGTGGAGAGTAAAACTATCAAATTTGGAGCTGATCTTAAGGAATTTGGGATAGTAGAGAATTATTTGTTTTATAGGTTTTTACAAACTTCTTGTTATGGTCATTTTCAAAACCACACAAAAGTAGAGATAATAGTTTAAAGAGCCCGCATGTATCAATCACTCAGCTTTGATAATAATTTAAAAACTTCCAATTAACAAGAAACATTACAAACAAAGTGAAAAAAAGAAAGATTTATAGCAATCATAAAGTACTTTCATAATCAGCAAGGAAAAAAAAACAGAAAACAAAAGGAAAATTAACAAAGGGCGAGAGCAGGTCATTTCCTGAAGAGGAAACATGATAGGCCCATGATAGGACTATATAAACAGTTACTTATCCACACCAGCAAAAAGGAAGTGCAAATTATGTTTGGAAAAATTTTGCAACCCTGAGAAGTAGAAATTCATGGCACGCTGGACGGAAAGCTCACTGGCACAGTCATTTTAGACGACAATTAGCAAAATCTGGTAAAGCTGGAAACCCAGATTTCCCTGGAACCCAGTAATTCTGCTTCTAGATGTGACTCCAGAGAAATTCTCATAGATGCACCCAGGGAGACGTGTACAAGGATGTCCGTTCACGTTTCTTGTAATAACAAAAACACTGGAAACGGGTGTCCCGCAACAGGAGAACAGAAAAGTAAACTGAGTCATCAGATGGAATACTATGCAGCAGATAAAATTAATGCACTCACCCTCAAGTGTCGACATGGATAAGTATCAAAAACATGATGCTGAGAAAGATAAAACCAAGTGGCAAGGGGATATGAGCCAGATTATACCATTTATGTAAAAACTTGACACAGGAGCAACAGTATATATTTTCGTGGATACATACCCGTTTAGTAAAAGCGGAAACACAGATGGGAAAGACAGACAGGACTTCAGGAGAACGGTTCCTTCTAAGGGAGAAGGGACAGATGAAATGACGGTCCACAGTTGGAGGTGGGGGGCAGATTATAGCTGTGTCTGCAATGTATTATCCCTTTTAAAAAATGAGGAAAGCCGAAGGAAATATGGCAAAATGTTAACACCGTTTAGTCTTTGTGGTGAATACATGGAAGTATTTAATACTGTTGTATATTATTTACTATCCTCTGTATTTCATTATTATTCTGTATATCATTCATTTAATAGTGGAACATGTGCTGATCTCCCTAACCTCTTACTCTTTTTCTCTGGAGCTCTCTCCCTCTCTTCCATCTTTTCCCTTCTCTTTGCCTCCCTGCCTCCCACAAGTTTCTGGCCCCTGAGGAGCAAAGGCAGTTAGGGAGCGTGATGCGGGAGGCAGGCCTCTTGTGTCCGGCTGTCCCCTGGGGGGCATCCTCCATTCTGTCGTCAGTCTCTCCTTGGGTGTGCGGAGCTGGCCCCTTCCGGCCTCCCTCCCTTCTCTGGTCCTGGAGGCAGGAGTTGGTGCTTTCTGCCTGGGATGAGGCTGACATCCAGGCAGTGGAACCAGGACAGGCAAAGGAGGGAGGCCGGGGGGACCCGCCTACGTGGGGGTGACCTTGCCACACCACCTCCATGGCGGTCCAGAAGGATTACGAGTGCCCACAAACCTGTCCTCATCTCTCTTCTCCTGTCCCTTGTGAATCCAAGTGGAGACCCCCACCAGGCTGGCCTCTTCCTCCCCTCCCTGGCCCCCATCTCCCTTGGTGAGGGAATTCTGAAAATATGAAGGAAGGGACTGGAAACTTCATCCTAAGAGTGCTTAGGGGACCTGGAATGGTGGGTTTGGGGACTGCACATCTGTCAATACCACTGAAGGCAAACCTGTGTCAATTATGACAAAGCAGATGCCATTAAGCTTCTCTGTGTTTAATTCAACTGACAGATATGTTTTCTATTTGCATCTGATAATGCAAATGTCAGAGAACAGAAAGTGTGGACATGGTCCTTTTTAAAGAGCTACATTTTGAACATGTCTCCATTCTTGGGATAGATAAGTGATTATCTACACAAAAATCTATGTAAAGAATTATCGTTAGAGTCAGAATCATGCCTGGAGAGAGTGATTGTGTGATTGGGTCACACAACCCAATTGATTAATTAATTGAAGAGGGCAACCAATCAAAAAGCACAGCTTTCAGACCAGATAATACTAATAGTATTGTGGAACAGAGAGGCAGTATGGGGTGGTGCTTAAGCAAATGTCTCTGGAGCTGTGGGCCCAGGTTCAAGTGCCAGCTCCTCTTCTACCAGTGCAAAAATTTAGACAAATAAGTCGTTTACTCTGTGCCTTAGTTTACTTTTCTATGAACTAGAGCTGATTTGTTCGGATGAAAGACATTAATACCGGTTAGATGTCAGAACAGTGCCTGGTATGGAAAACATGCTCAGTGAAGGGTGGCATTCTTTTTTATAATGTACCCACATCTCATATTCATTCATCACACTGCATTTACAAAGTATATGGTTCATTTGGTCCTTATACTTGTCTCCTGAGTGTTCTCTTCTCTAGACAAATGAATAAACGGAGGTTCAGAGAGGACCTCAGTGACAGAAGAGGGTGGTAGGAAGACGGTTGAAGTTGAGGAGTTTGCATATCAGACTCAGGAGGGTTCCAATTCCAGCAGGACCACCTTGGGCATCCTGGATGGAGAGCTTCCAAGTGGGGAGCGGTCACATTGGCTGGAAGAGCCATTCGTTTCCTTAGTCAACAAATTTATTTAGTGTTCCTTCATGCAGGCACTTGAAATACGTCAATGAAAAAGACAGTCCTGACCCCAGTGTATAGTCAGTAGGGGACACAGAGGAGTAAACAGGAAATTACAATCCAGAGAGATAAATGCTCTGCCGGGAGAAGTCTTGGCACTATGGGAGTCCAGGGCACCTGGCCAGTGTGGGGCCTCGGGTGCATGCATGTGGAACTTCTCAGAAAAGGCCTCCTGGAGGACGGAGCTCCTGAGCTGAGGCCTGAAGGAGTGACCAGGGAGGAGGGGGGGCTTCAGAGAGGGACTCAGGAGGAAAAGGAAGAGGTGGAGGGTGCACGGGGCGGGGGCAGAGGATGGGCAGAATGTGACAAACAGTCATGGGGAGACCTGCCGCAGGGAGGGGGATAGAGTCCCGGTGAGCAAGAGCGTGAGCAAAGACGAGAGGCCAAAAAACAGGGCTCAGTTCAGGGATGTTTGGTGCGTGTAAGCTGTGGGCTGGAAACAATGCTTGGGCGAGTCTTTGGACATTCCTCTTGACTGGTGTCACTAAGAAAAGGAGGAAAGCCAGGATCTTTTGCAGGGACGGGTTGATGAGCCAAGGTTCCTAACAAGGTGGTTCTGAAGATCCAATGAGACCTAGAGTTTGCCGTTGCTGGCAGGAGTGTGGGCAGCCCTGACGCTTGAAAGCGGGGCAGGCAGGAGAAATGTGAATGGGGGTCCAGGAGAGAGAATGCAGCTGTTGTGGGGATGGGCAGGAGGGAAAAGTTCCAACCCACGTCAGCAAGTTCTCTTGCTTTTGGGGACAGAATAAGCACAAAGAGAAATCCAAGAGGTAGGAAAGTGCAGTTATAGACTCCCGAAAGGACTGGGTAAATTTAAGAAATTGATTTTGTAAATAAATAAGCATACACCCATACAAACACACATAGGCATCCATAAACAGGAAGTGGTTACCCTGGGAGGTGGAATAAAAGGCGAGTTTTGTTTTGTTCTGTGTGTTTTTCTGTGTTTTCTATGTTCTAATGAGAATATGTAACCCCTGGAGCCAGACAAGAGACACAGTAAATGTTACTTACACACAAGAGGAGTTTTCAGTATAGAGTGAAATGTCACCAAGAGGTCGTACAACACCGGGAAGAATGAGGAACTAGGGGACTTTCAGATGTGGCTCTGAGGAGACAGATGGCCTGAGGAAAGCAGTTCTGCTGGAGCAAAGGGGCAGAGTCCATGCAGCAGACATTAAAAACCTCGTGGAACCACAAACTCCCAACAAAGGGAAGTATTTGCAGCCCCTGTGAAGACCAGGGTCAAATCTTCCTAAAATATAAATAGTTCCCAGAATTTTATAAGGAAAACACAACAGTGCAGTATAAAAATGGGCAAAGAATATAAAGAGGCCAGCTCACAGAAAACAAGATGCAAGCAAAACACAAATATTTGCTCAGCTTCAACCGCAATAAGAGGACTGCAAATTACAAGAACACTGAGAAACCATTTTTCATCTATCGGATGAGCAATGTGCAAAAGTCTGACCATACACCCCGTTGATAAGGCTGCTCATATACGGCTAGTGGAAGTATAAATTGGTTCTTCCTTTATGGAGGGGAATTTAATATTTATCTGAATTACTGATGTATGAACTCTTTAGCTCAATATCCTACTTTTATAAATTTATCCTAGAGAAATATTTGCACTGTATAAAATGACATATGTATAGAGTTATTAATTGTAGCATTGTTTATAATAGCAAAAGACTGGAAACAATCCATCATAAGGACTGATAAATAAATGAGACCACGATAGTGGAATACCATGCAGCTATAAAAAGTCATACGGAAGCTCTCTATACACTAATAGAAGAATATCTCCAAGGTATATATTTTAATTACTTTTTAAAACAAATTATTTATTTTAGAATAGTTTTATATTTATGGAAAAATTGTGAAGATAGTACGGAGAACTTCTGTATACCCCACACCCAATTTCCCCTATACTTAACATCTTACCTTAGTACAGTATATTTGTTACAATTAAGGAACCAGTATTGACAAGTTAGTGTTAACTAAAACCCATACTTTATTCAGATTTCCTTAGTTTTTACCTAATATCCCTTTCCTATGCCAGGATCCCTAGTTCCTCTTGGCTGTGACAGTTTCTCAGACTTTCCTTGTTTCTGATGACTTTGACAGGTTTGGGGAGTGCTAGTCAGGAGTTTTGTAAAATGTTCCTCTAATGGGATTTGTCTGATGGTTTTCTTACCATTAGACTGGTGTTTTGGGTTTTGGGGGAAGGAAACCACAGAAGTGAAATGCCCTTCTTATCATGTCGTATCAAGGATATGTTCTATCAAAGTGACTCCTTACTGTTGATGTTGATCTTGATCACCTGCCTGAAGTAATGTTTATCGTGTTTCTCTACATAAAGTTACTCTTTTCTCCCCCATTCCGTACATCTTCTCTGGAAGAAAGTCACTATGCGCAGCCCACCCTTAAGGGCTGGTAAACTATGCTTCACCTTTGACCTACTCTCCTTAATGTGTTTTTTGTTTTTGCGATTTTTTTGAGCATTTCTTTACTTTCTGGCATTACAAGATGCTCCAGGCTCACCTTGTATATTTCCCGCCCTGGTCCTAGAATCAGCCTTTTCTCCAAAGAGCCCTGGTTCTAGCAATTGGAGAATGGTATTAGAAGCCAAGTATTGGGCATTAGGTTTGCTGGTTGCTAATGGAATGTTCTTGCTTTTGGGTCCTCTCAGCTGACAGAGGGAGGAAAGGCATGTGTCTATACTAACCCTTATATATACATAGATCTACCAATATATTTTATATAATCATCTGTATCTACATTAAGCTAAACGTGAATTCATATTGAAATCTCCAAATCTAATCTGTCACCACATGGCTCATTATAGCCTCTTCTCCTTGCTTATCTGTAATCTTCCCAAGATACACATATTTTTAAGTGAAAAAAGGAGAGTGCAGACCGAATGTGTATAATATGCTACCTTTTGTGCAAAGAGGGTGGAGAATTAAGAATAGATATCTGTACTTGCATAGAGAAATTCTAGAAAGATGTATAAGAATCTACTAAGAGAACTGAAAACACACATTTATACAAAAACTTGTATACAAGTGTTCACAGCAGCATTATTCATAATAGTGGTGGTGATGGTTGTACAACAATGTGAATATACTTAATGCCAATGAACTGTACACTTGAGAATGGTTAAGGGCTGGCCCCGTGGCTGCCTGGTTGTGTGCACACTCTGCTTCCGTGGCCCAGGGTTTCACCGGTTCGGATCCTGGGCACCAAAATGGCATCTCTCATTAGGCCATGCTGAGTGGCGTCCCACATAACACAACTAGAAGGACCTACAACTAGAATATGCAACTATGTACTGGGGGGATTTGGGGAGAAAAAGCAGAAAAAGAAAAAGAAGATTGGCAACAGTTGTTAGCTCAGGTGCCAATCTTAAAAAAAAAGAATGGTTCAGATGGTAAATTTTGTAGTCTATTAAAAAACACCATTTTTTTAAATGTAAAAAAAAAAAGCTATTGCGTTCATTCTGCTTTATTATTTTCCAGTCAGCTGTTTTCAGGCTCTTAGAGCTGTTGCTGTGTGGTATCTAGGCCATTGCTTTTAACTGTTGCATGATGTTCCACGGTATTTCTAGCATGTTTTATGGATTTTCTAAATTGAGATATAGTTGATGTATAACATTATATTAGCTTTAGGTGTACAACATAATGATTCGATATTTGTATGTATTGTGAAATGATCACCACAATAAGTTTAGTTATCCATCACTATACATAATTACAAAATGTTTTTTCTTGTGGTGAGAACTTTTAAAATCCACACTTCTGGCAATTTTCAAATATACAATATAGTATATTCAAAAAAGTTTTTTTTTCTGGGCCGTCAATGCGGAGTGCATGAACCCAACCACTCGGCCACGAGGCTGGCCCCTCAATACGGATTATTAACTACAGTCACTCTGCTGTACATTACATCCCCAGGACTTATTTATCTTATAAATGGAAGTTTGTACCTTTTGACCCCCTTGGCCCATTTTTCCCATCTCCCCCCAACTCTAGCAACCACCAATCTGTCCTCCATGTCTATGAGTTCAGTGTTTTTAAAAATGTTCTATGTGTAAGTGAGATCATATAGTATTTGTCTTTCTCTGTCTGACTTGTTTCACTTAGCGTAATGCCCTCAAAGTCCGTCACTTGCAATCTTGCAAATGGCAAGATTTCTAGCACATTTTAGACCCCACCTTCCCAGACACCAGGAGACGAAGCTGCGGAGGTATCCTGAGGGATGGGAGAAATTGGACTGAGGCTGTTCCTCTGATGTTGCCCCGTCTTTGCAGTAAAATTGGAGGCTGTGGAGAGGCCCCTGGAGAAAACCAGGGCAGCAGCTGTGGAGAATGGCAGTTAGTCATCAAGAGATGAAATCTAGACTGCCACGTGGCTTCAACTGAGGTCACCCAGCATGAGAGCAGGATGCAGGTAGCGAGCGTGGCTTAGTGCCCTTCGCCACCCAGTGCTATGAACAGAGGAAGCTACCCGCCCTGAGGACCAGAAGAGAAGAGCAGAAAGTGGGGTTACAGACCTTTGGGAGATAGCAAGGACATAGTGGGAATGGCCTCCCAGGGGATTAGGCTGGGCATGGAGGCAGCTGAAGCTGAACTGGGATCGAGTCAGAAGGGGCTGGTAAAATGGTGAGGGGTGGAATGAGCAGAGACCAGACTTGGTGGGCATGAGGAGGGAGCAGCCAGGCCTGGGTGTAGCTGGGGTGCACTTCTGTTTAGATTTTGGATGCGGAGGAATGTGATGTATGCCTGTTTGCATACGTATTGCATGCATGTATTAATTTGATATATTTATTAAATGTAGGTTAATTCATCTCACTTCTCAAATACAGGGCAGCCATGTGGTAAAGCTCTGGAGGGCCCCTCATGTCATAATCTGGGTGAATGATGCTCCCTTTAGTTGTTCAGCACACAAACTGTGCACGGGCTCTGCTGGCATCTGAGTGTGATGATGACGACTTTACCATCTACAGAGTGCTTACTGCGTGCCTAGCCCCCAGCTCGGGGCTTCACCTTCATCATCTCAGGTGTCCACACAACACCCCTCTGAGATAGGCGCTGTCACCCCTGATCGACAGGTGAGAAAAAGGGAGACTCTGTTAGGGAAGTGAAATGACTTGTCCAAGGTCACCCAGCCAGAAGTTGTCAGCGCCCTGTGCTAGGGCAAGGAACAAGGGGTCGGGTCGGCATCTTCCTGGGCTCCCCAGGACCCCTCAAAAGCTCCAAGGGCCTGCTAGTTCTTGGGCCTCCTCGAACAATCCCTGTCTCGCTCCCAGGGACCTTTGCTGCTTAGAGAGCATCTCTGTGGAGGAATGGTGGTGGGAGGTAGTGGTGGAGGAATCCGTCTTTAAGGGGCTCCTTCCGAGAGGGTGGCCTTCTCTCTCAAAGACTGCAGAGGGAGAGGAAGGGAGAAGGGGGTGGCAGGGTCGGAAATGATTCCTCAGGAGGCCACGGGGGTGGCAATGGGGGGAGCCGGTAGCTGCCTGGGTTGTGTCTTTGAACTCACAGAGGAGGCAGCGGGCAGGGCTGTTGCAGAGGATCAATCACAGATCAAGGAAGATGGGACTCCCAGTCCCCTACTAAGCATAATGGGCAGGGTAGGGGGTAGTTTCGTGCCAAGAGAAGGAAGTCTCTGCGCACGACTGTGGGAGGAAGCCTGAAGCTAGCCGCCCTGGGATGCTCAAGTGTACACAGACACAGGAAGGACTTAAGTTCATTCGGAGTTGACAAGTCCTTAATCTAAGTGGATTGGGAGGCTATCTCTATCCGAGAGGCTGGAATGCTCGCAGGCACAGGCGCCAGGGTCCGGGCCAGAGAGACCGGAGGGGGAAGCCATGGAGAGATCTGGAAGGACAGAAGTGCAGTTGAGGGGCTGCTGCAGGAGGCTGGGGCCTGGGAGGAGGGGGTGGCTGGGGCAGAGACTCCGAGGCGAGGAACTGGTGGACCAAGTATCCCTCGGTCCTTCCTGTGAGGGCCATGGTTGGCAGGCAGCGATTTTCTAACAATAATAGTGATCAGAATCTGAATGCCTTTAAGGCAGGAATGAACTTACCTGTTGCCACAGTCGTTACCCCTCCCAGCCTCATACCCAGGCGGGTCAGTTCTTTTCTATGACCTGCTGGCTCCTGCGGCTGTTGGATTTTTGACCTTTGAGACAGCTGCAACGCCACCTTTGGGGCCCCCAGTTTGAGGGCTGAGATGAGAGAGGAGGCTCAGGCCCCATGCCATGGGCCCCAACTTGGCCCAGCTCCAGCAGTGGGCTTGGCTGGCTCCGGCTCAGCCGTCCCCTCGGATGCTGCTCCACGGTGCCGGGCTCTGGATGGTTCTCAGAGAGGGACTGTTGTGCATTTAGCATCCCTGGCACTGTGGCCTGTAAGTGCCAACTGTGCCCTCTAGTTTTTGTAACATTTCTAAATGCTCCCTGGAGGTGGTATCACCCTGAGAGCTACGGGGGCCCCTCTTTGGTGCTGGAGAAGTGACTTCCACCCCCACCAGTCTTTTCCTGGTGTAGAGACACAGAGACACAGAAGCCAGTGGCATGGGCTGTTTATTATAATAATGCCCCCGAGTGAGGGAGGAAAGAGAGAGTCCGGGCCAGGAGGGGTGGTCAGCAGGCAGGTGTGAGCAGGACAGGAAGCATGGAGAGCCTCCCAGTCAGGGAACACTGGGAAAGGGTCACTTAATCTTTAGGAAAATATACTCAGAGCGGGAGAGAGATTGTAGGGTAAGTCCAGCCACCAGAAGCCTGGCTGGGAAAAGAAACACTTTGAGCTGAGGAGGTGGGCGTAGAGGTCTCATTACTAGGGTAGGCATGGCGTCCGGGCCCAGGTGCCACTACCTGGAGCCCATTCCACCAGCAGACATGGCAGAGCTGAAGGCAGCAAGGAGTACCCGCCCCCGGGCCAGACCCTCTGCGGGCCGGTGGTGGCCGTGGGGAACCAGGCTCCTGCGGCTCCTCTATCCCCACATGGTTATCTGCAGCCACTGTGGGGAGAGAAGCAGCAGGTCCAAGGATGGGAGAGGTGGGGGTGGGCAAGGTGCCTAGGGAGAGTGGAGGGCAGAAGGTGGTGGAAGGTGGTGGGGGTGGGGGGCGGTGCTGCCAGAAGATGCCTTCCACGCACCTCATTCAGGTTCAAGTGAATATAACCAGTATTTCTGGGGTCCATGGTTAGAAAGTACCCTGTTTGGGGGAGGAGGCAAGGGGAGAGGGGTTGAGAGCTGAGTCGGTGGTCTGAAAGACCCACTGCCAATGAGGGGGAGGTCAGAGAGGGTGTAAGAAGCTGCTCCCCAGCTAACCCCCGGCCCCGCAGGGAATTAATGATAGCAACTCCTACGACCTTGCTGTGAGCCAGGCCCAGTCCCGAGTACTCACCAGATACTAACTCATTTCATCTGTACCTCAATCCTTTGAGGGCAGTGCCCTTATCCACATTTTATAGATGAGGGAACGGAGGCACAGAGAGACCAAGTGACTTGCTCAAGGCACAGAACCAGCCAGTGGTGGAGCTGGGGTTTCAACCCAGATCGTCTGTGCCCTATACACAGGAGTGGTTCTGGAGCAGCACCCCTCATATGGGTGTGTGGGGGAGGGCCAGTGGTCCCCGGCCTAGGGTGAGGAGTGGGCAGATGCCTGACTTACTGAACATGGCCTTCAGCTTCAGGAAACAGTAGATGAAGCTGTCAAAATCCACCATCATGTTCTCATTTGCATACCTGGCCACCAGCACCTGCATCACCTTGTTATTTAGCTTGATGCCTGGGAGAGAGAGCAGTGCGGAGGGGAAAGAGCCCGGCCCTCTGGCCAGTGCCTCCTCCCTCCCTGCCCCCAAACCATCTCCTGACCCCTGGCCACCTGCTTTCTCAATGGCCAAGCGCATCTCATAGGAGTTCAAGGCGCCTGAATTGTCCTCGTCACACTCACGGAAGATGTCCTGAGGGGACAGACAGATGTGGTAGGGCCGTGTGCAGGGCATGGTGGTTGAAATGATGAAATCCTTCAGTACGGTTGCCTCACAGCTGCGGCCCAAGACCCCAGGGCTCCCTACCCTGGCCCACACGCTGAGCTCCCAGTATTCCTGCCATCTAGGGGCCGTAGGGTTCATTCCAGGCCTAGTAGGGTGCCTCTGGCACCCTGCCCAGGCTCTCCCGAATGCATCCTTTATGACGGCTGGAACCTGGACTATCCTGGTTATTAAATATTTTGACTAACTAAAACACCAACGCTTCAACAGATGCTGTCGTGTTGTGTGTATGCACACATGTGTGCGTGCCCGTGTGTGTGTGTGTCTAGTCAGGTGCTCCAGTTCTAGCTTCCTCCTTACTAGTCCCCATCCCTCTTACATTAATTTTCGAATTTTACTTAGTTAATTAATTCATTAAGTTGAGGTGGAATTGACATGCAACATCATGTTAGTCTCAGGTGTACAGTGTAATGATTTGATGCTTGTAAATATTCCATCCCTCTTGAGGACCTCTGTTTTTCACCCCCATAAACTACCCCCTTCAATGCCAGTTACCGTCCATTTCTTGATTTTTTTCCACAGGATCTGGAACTCCAGAAACCCCAGCTTGCCAGAGTCATCTTTCTGGGTGGTGGTCAAGGATATCAGAGGGGGGAGTGAAGAGGGCATCTTGGGGTCAGGGAAGCAGACGGCTCACCGAGGGGGGCCCAAGACCAGGGAATCTGAATGGTAACTGTGGTAAGAGCCAGAAGCACTAGCATCTTCTGCTCGCCCGAAGCCTCATCCGCATGAGGATGGAGGGCATGGCTGGCCAGAGAGGTGGTCACCTCAGGGCCAGGTTTGGGGGTAAGGGGGACAGAGGATGGGGAGCACTGGACAGGACCACCACTGGGCAGGAAGAAGATACATCCATGAGGTTGACCATACAGCGGCACACGTCCAGGCCGAAGCCCTGGGTCTTGAAGTGTGTGACTGTGAGGGAGGGAGGGGCAGGAAGAAGAGACTGGTGATCAGGGTGGTGTGGGGGACTCAGGGAGAGGTCAAGGTGAGGCACGAACTGTGGGGGGAGGGGGTTGTGGGTGGTGGAGGTGACAGACTCACATTTGGAGACCACTTTGTTGAGCAGCTTTTGTAGCCCGTACATGCCTATCTCCTTGCCCTAGGAAGGAGGTCCGTAAACCCCTGCTCTGGCCTCTTCAGCCCCCAGCCACCTCCTTGCAGCCCCCAGCCCTCAGCCCCTCACCTCTCCTCCAGCCACTGTCTCAAACAGACGTGTGAAGTCCTGGTTTACTTTGTCCTCAGAGATGTTTTCCTGGAGGGAAAGGAGTGGGAAATGGACCCAGTCCAGAAAGATCCTTCACAGCCCAGATGCTTCCTCCGGTCCTCCAACCCCACAGGCTTCCCTCACCTCTTGGAGCATCTCAGCATAGTTGGCTTCATCCAGTTCCCTGAGCAAAAGTGGATGAAGGCTCAGGTTATTGGGGGTCAGAGAGACCCGGATTTCAGTGGGGTGGTCGTGGGGAGGTCTTGTTGTCTGAAGCAATATGAAACAGACCTCATGGGACCTGGGTTCTGGCTCTGCTACTAATTGGCACTTCCCCTCCTCATGCCTCAGTTTCCCTGACTGTAAAATAGGATCGTAGTGGGGGGAGGACCCGATGACTGCTCCCTGAGCTTGACGTCCTACAGCTCTTGGACGGGTGGCCTCGGAGAAGTGAGGTGGGGCCCCTCACCAGGACTCGCTATGCTTCTCTGTGAAGACCCGAAGCAAGAAGTCAGCATCCTTGTGCGGCTCAAAGGTGGAAGGAATGATGATATAGTCCCCTGGAGGCAGCCGGAGATGGCTGCTCACCTCCCGTGCGTTGGAGAAGATCTCTGAGAAGCCGTGGTCCTGATACTTCATGAAGAAGTCCTTCTTCAAGTGGATATCCTGGATGTTCTGAAACTACATGTGCCCCGGAGGTGGGTACAGGGCTGGCATGGCAGGGCAGGGAGAGAGGGACCCCCAAGGGAAAGCCTGGCCGGGTAGGGCTGGAGGGGAAGTACCACCATTAACTGACTGGGCCTGGACACCACCCAACTGGCAGGTAAATCCAGTGTGGTCTCTTCCTTCCCTGACTCCCACCCAGGGCCCCAGGGGCTGGAATCCTAACCCAGTGGCCCACAGACCCCTTCACAGAATTCCACCCCTTGCCCATCCACATGCAGCCAGAGGTGGAGTGGGTGCCTGCCCAGGATCGAGCCCCACGTCATCTTCTGTACCTCCTTTGGGACCTGGGAAGGGAAGAGAGAGGAGGGTCAGATCCCAGGATGATGAAGGGGCTCAGGCCTGCGGAAGCCAGGTGGGATGTGTGTGTGTGTGTGTTAGGGGGGTGTTAAGGGCACTGGGACATGGGTGGTGGGGTGGGATATGGGCTCTGATAGCTGAAAGTCCTAGTGTTAATGATCTCTCAGCTTTGGACAGCAAAGCACAGTTTACACAAAGTGTTGCCGTGCGAGATTTTTACCACCGCAGGACAGGAAACTGACTCCTTAAGAGGTGAGCCAATGTGCCCAACTGCACACTGCTGGAAAGTGAAAGCGCTGGGATGAAAATCTGGGAGAGCGGTTTCCTGAACACGAACATTTTCCACGGAACACTCACATCCTACAGGAAGCTACTAGGTGATTATTGAGATTGAGGGTTGAACCCAAGTTTATGAGAAGGTGAAGTAAACCAAGATAAATAGGTTGCTCTCCTGCAGGGTGGGGGTAGAGAATATAGCCTTTTGTGGAAGGGAAGGACTCGCATCTGACCTTGGAAATTTCTTGATGCGCGTCTGGCGTCTGCTAACCTGGTGGACTCCCAGCCCAGGAGGAGGGCAAGGCTCGTGTCTATTTTTGTTCTCTATTGAACCACTGGAGACTGGACTGGGGCCTGGCATACAGTAGGTGCTCATAAATACTTGCTGAATTTATAAGTGGGTGAACCGTTTCTAGGATTTTGCAAAGCACGGTTTGGGTACCACTTGTCAGGGAATCCCCTTGGCCACTGGAGTCAATGCTCTTGGTGGGGCGTCTTGGGGGAGGCTCGGGGGCTTGTGAAGTTTCAGAGCGGCTGGGAATCAGGACACAGGCTCTGCAGCTGACCTTTGGATGTGTGACCTTGGGCAAGCGACCTCGCCTCTCTGGCTCTCAAGTTCCTTCCTTTTCATTAAAGGCGTTGCTATTTGTAAGGCCTTTGGAACAATGCCGAGCACAAAGGAAGTGCTGCTTAAGAGTTTTAGATGTAAAAATCTGTGAAAAGGAAAGCGCTGGCCCTGCCTCAAGAGCACAAGGCACCAGTCAAGAGAGCTAGGGCTGTGGCACCTGTTGGTGTGTCCCACTCCTGGGTGGGCAGTGGCCTTGGGGAGGAAGAAGCTTGAAGGGGTGAGGCCAGGAGGGGGAGCAGGAGTGGCTGGAGGACCAACTGGGGCGCCCACCGTGTAGATGACAAAGCCAATGGTTTGCAGCTGGGCTCCCTGGGGCCGTGCCTGCCTCCAGTTCTTCTGCATCAGGGCCACCAGGCAGGTGCAAACGACTTCATTGTTCTCTGGGTCGTCGTCCTCCTCAGGGAGAGAGATCTTAAACTGGGGGTTGGTCCAGAATGTGTCTGTGGAGGAAGCAGATCAGGATGGCTCTGCCCTTCCCGGGGTGGATGGGCTTGCCAGCCACACGCCTGCCTCCTCACCAGGGATCTGATGTGCCCCTGACCCCCGTGACCCTGGACCCTTAGGCCTGGTTGTGTGGTGAGTCAGGGGCCCATCACTCACACATTGCCCCCGAGAATCCCCTCACCCACCGAGGTAGTTCCTGCAGCCCCCCGCGGTGCTGCCCCTCCGCCAGCTGCCCTCGTAGAAGGTGGCGTGCCAACTGCTCTTGCAGTCCTCAGAGAGCGTGTCAGGCATCAGGTTGCAGATCTCCAGGAGTGTGAAGTTGTTCAGGAAATCTTGGTAGGACATCCTGTGGCAGAGGAGGGTTTGCTAGAGCCCATCAGCGGTATACCCACACCCATAGCGCCCCCTCCCCATCAGCGGCATACCCACACCCATAGCGCCCCCTCCCCATCAGCGGCATACCCACACCCATAGCGCCCCCTCCCCATCCAAGGCACAGGCGCGTGGGTGGCAGAGGAGATGAGGGGACGGGGCATGGTGGGAGAAGGAAGTCCACCCCAGGCCGCACTGACCAGAACTCCCCATCCTCCTTCTTGTGTAGCAGCTGCTTCTGGATGTCTAGGTCCACCTCTTCCCACTCCCTGGCACTGGAGCAGAGACAGGCAGTGGAGGGGGCAGGGCAGGGCGCCAGGGGACACCTCCATTCTCCGGAGGGATTCCCTATCCTTGATTGCCTGTCTGCTGGGGGTCCTGAGTGAGATGGAGAATCCAGAGCGGGGGGGCCTCGCCCTGGGCACAGGTTGTCCTCCCAGACGGGACGCCAGTCGGTCCCTCTGGGGCATGGCCTTGCTCTTGGGGCCTGCTGTGTGCTCTGCCCCTCACCCAAGGGTGCTGGTCAGGGGTACCTACTTGTCACTCCAGGCTCCATTCCACTCAATCCGGCCCCAGGGATTCCGGACCCGAATCAATGTTTCCATCTTGCCTTGGTACAAGACCTAAGAGGGGAGCGGTAAAGGTCAGGGGCACAGCGGCAGGAGGAAGCTCTTTCTCAGACCCCTCTGGGGAGGATGCAGTTGTCAGACTCACGTCCTGAAGGCCAGTCACTGAGTAAGCATGTCCTCTCACCAGCATCTTCTGGGTCAAGGATTCCAAGTCGCTGTTGCTGGTGATCTGCACAACAGAGAGGAAGGGAGGAATTCAGGATCTGGTCAGAGGGACTGGGGCACCTGAAGAGAGGCGAGAACTCTCTCGGTTCATTTTTTATAAAAATTAAACTTTGTATTTTCAAATAATTATAGATTCACATGCAGTTGTAAGAAATAACAGAGACAGAGCCAGTGCACCCCACATCCGGTTTCCTCCGGTGGTAACATCTTGCAACACTTGGTACAATATCAGAACCAGGATGTTGATGTTGATGCAATTCATCAATGATGGACAGATTTCCCCACTTTTACTCGTACCCATTTGTGTGTGTTGTGTGCAATTTTATCACGTGTGTTTGTGTAGCCGCAGTCACCAGGCAGAACGTTTCCCTCGACACGAGCAGCCCTTGTGCTGCCCTCTAATAACCACGCCGTCTCTTCTTACTTCCCTAACCTCTGACAACCATGAGGTTGTTCTCTATTTTTTTTTTATTTTGTCTTTTCAAGACTGTCACATGAATGGAATCAGACGGGATGGAACCTTTTGGGACTGGCTTTTTTCATTCAGCGTGATGCCCTTGAGATTCACCCAAGTTGGTGCATGTGTCAATAGTTCATTTTTTTTTTTTATTGCTGAGTAGTATCCCACGGTATGTATGCGCCACAGTTTAGCTATTCAGCCATTGAAGGACATCTAGGTTGTTTCCAGTTTCTGGCTATTATGAATAAAGATACTACGACATTTGTGCACAGGCTTCTGTGTGGGCATAAGTCCTCATTTCTCTGGGATAAATGCCCAAGAAGGCGGTTGCTGGGTCATACAGCAGCACTCTGGGCTCATTGACTTATTTGAACAAATATTTGTTGGGCATCTCTTGCATGCCAAGCACCATCCTTAGTCCCAGGATACAGTAGTGAAGGAGACAAATAAGGTTCCTGCCCTCATGAAATGTGAGAACTATCTGGAGGAGACAGGCTACGAATAAAAACATAAATAAGGAAGACAATTTCAGATTGTGATAAACATTGGTGGAAAATCAGAACAAAGTAGAGAGTAAATGGGAAGTGGGAGCAGCTAATTTAGATTGGGAAGCAGGGACGACTAAGCTGAGGAAGGGGCATTTGAACTGGAAAGTGAATGAAAAGGAGCTTGCCATGCAGGTATCTGGGGAAAGAACCTTCTAGGTGAAAGCAACAGCAGGTGCAAAGGTCCTGAGGCAGGACCAGGCATGGCTTACCTCGATAGAGCAGCCCAAGAGGGAGGATCGCTCTATGGCCTTCCTAAGCATCCTCAGCAGGTTCTGAGGGGGCCTCTGGAGTTGGAGGCTCTGGGTCACACCCCCTGTGAAGTCCTCAAAGCCCTCCACCGTGTTGCCCCCTGAAAGTGCTTCATAGGACCCGTTCAACCTGTGGGCACAGAGAGGGCACTGTTTGGGCTCTGGCATGGACATGTGGGCTTGGACATTGGAGGGTGTGGTGAAGGAAGGGAGGGCTGCCCAGCCGTCCTCCTGCCTCTTCCCCTGACTTCAGCTGCCCCCATAGCTGCCAAGTATCAGGGCAGGCTTGGAGGCAAGCCCAGCTCCTTGGCTCAGGGCACTCACTTGGCATATGCCTTCTCCAGCAGGGCACTCCAGAACTCAGTGCGCTCGGGTGAGTGCACGAACACCAGCTTGCCGTACTTTGTGGGCAGCCGGTCATCCACCACCACGTCCACCCACTGCCCAAATTGCCAAATCTGTGGGCAGCAAGGTGGACCTCAGCAGGGCATGGGACATCTGTCTGCCCGAGGCCCCCTCCAAGCAAGTCATATGCAGGCATTCACACATTCACGCGCGTGCATACACACACACACACACTCACTCCTTTCACGAGAACTCTGTTACACAAGCGCCTCCTGGTGGCCAGGCTCAGTGACACACTGGTGTCAGAGGGGCCGCTCTCCAGAATGGCTGCAGAGGGAGTGAAAGATGATGAAAAGCCTGGACGCCATCCCCAGCCTCCTCCCCAGGTTCTGCCGTGGCCTCGAGGGGGACCCCACCCACCTTTTGACCCTGGCTGAACTTTAGGATTTCTGAGGTCTTATGATTCTCAGAAATGTTGTGATTCTCTTATGATTCTCAGAAACATTTTATGACGTGGGGAATTTGTCCACATGTTGCTAAATTTAAAGAGCAGATTACAAAAATTATGTGACAGAGACTCCCAATGTCATACACACACATATACATATACATATATGTGTGTGTGTGTATCTGCCGAGAGAGAGAAAGAGAGAGAGAGAGAGAGAGAGAGAGAGAGGGACAGAGAGAGAGAGAGAAAGAGAGAGAGAGAGAGAGAGAAGCAGGAAAGCCACCGACGATTTTCTTTTCACGCTTTAAAAAATTAGCTTACACGATTTCTTTAGTGAGCAGATACTTCTCTGATAATTAGGCAAAACCCCACGCTAATGAATGTCATTTTTCAAAAAGAAAAGAAAAAAGATAAATTTCAAAGCACATACTAATTCTTTCCCTCCCTCTCTTCCTCCATCTCTCCTTCCCTCTCTCCCTCCCTCCTTCCTTCTCGCCCTCTCTCTCTCTCTCTCTCACACACACACACACAAACACACACACACACACACATATGCCACACAAAGCAACTCTGGCTTTCACATCACCCTTCACCTGAAAATGGAAGATGCCAGCATAGTTTTTCTTGAAGCTCTGCCCCTTGGGTACCACGCGGTTCAGCAGTTTGGGGTATGTGGTAAGGGAGCCGATGGCAGCCAGCAGCCAGCAGTCCCCTGGAAAGACAGGCAGGGGCTGCCCCCTTGAGCACCCCCCATGAGGGTCCCAGAGGAGCAGCAAGCCCTGGAGGAGCAGGAAGCGGCTCTGAGGCCCGCTCCCCAACAGAGATGTACCTTCCTGCCGGCCCTCCCAGGAAGGAATGTGGAGGGAGGAAGCGAGTAGGGAGAAACAGGGCAGAAGAGGCAGGCTCTGGGGGTGAGCGCCCTCCTTTTTCTATTAGGTGAGAGATTCACAGATTGAAGCATTTGCTTTTGTTTCGGGATTTGAGGGGGAGGTACTTTTGGCCTTGGTCTTGCTCCTCACTCTGGGACCCGCTGTCCTTGGGAGAGAGCCACTCGTCTCCCATTTCCTTGAACAAATCCAGTCACCTTCCCTCACAGCCCCCAGCTCTGTGATTATGTTGTGTAGTGATCAAGACGTCTCTCACCCACATAATATTGGAGAACCAAGGGGCTCAGTCTGTACCCCAACTGTTTCCCTGGGGCTAGGCATCGATGGGATACAGGGGTAGTATCCCTGGTCCAAGGTCATCCCTGGCCATCTCTGTCCTGGGATATCACGGACCTCACTGGGTGGGGCCGTGGGGCAGGGGGTACCCTGTGTGAGTACTTGAGGCCTGGCTGAGGCTGAGGGCATTGGGGAAGCTTCCGTGATGACCAACAGCCTCCTGGCTGCCTGAGGTACTCGTTGGGGGAGGCAGAGGGCGGGAAAGGAAGGTTAAGGACACTCCAATCCTCCATCACCAAAAGGGTGCCTAGGGAGAAGCCACTTTTCTCCTCTTGCAGCCCAGTGAGCCTGGGCGGCAGAGGTGGGCCTGAGGTCTCCTTGGCCTCTGCCCTGCCCGCATCTGCCCTTTGCTCTGCTGCAAATGGGACAGCACTCAGCCCCAGAGGAAGCCCAGCCTGGCCTCAGCCCTAAGGATGCAGTGAGGGGCTTGGGGGAAAGCGTGGACGAGGACAGGCTTCGGGAGGAAGCTCTCTCTCGGGGCAGTCCATGGGAGCCTGTGGGGGGGCGGGCTGAGGGGCCCAACGCTCCTTTACCTTGTACTCCACACTGAGGAAAGTCTGGCACCTGCAGTGGCTTTAAAATGGGTCCACAAGTTCTTTGACAATCCTCCCCTCAACAGGGGGAGCCTAATTCCCCTCCCCTTGAGTGAGGGCCGGATCTCACCCTTGCCTCTAAGGATAAAGTGTGGCAGAGGGTACCGTGTGTTCCCTGAGACCAGCGTGGAAAGGGCATCGTGGCTTCCTCCTTCTTCTCACTCTCAGACCACTCTCTCTGGGGCAAACCAGCTCCCGTGCTGTGTGGACGCTCACGTGGGCCTCAGAGAAGCCTACGTGGCGAGGCACTGAGGCCTCCTGCCAGGTGAGCACACCTGGGCAGCCCCGTCTGACGTGTTGACTGCAGCCTCAGGAGAGAGCCTGAGCCAGACCCACGGGGCTGTGCCACTTCCGGATTGCTGCCTCACAGAAACTGAGATGACGGATGTCTGTTGTTGCTTTAAGTCCTTGAGTCTTGGGGTAATTTGCCGTGTAGCAATCAACGACTAGTATACACCCCAGCTTACCCCAGACCCAGACGGCAGAGGGAGGGGCGGCATCCGGATTAGGGGACGCTCTCGCTACCACCTGCTCAGACGGGGAGGCGCAGGGCAGCAGGAGAGGTCGTCTGAACCCGGGGGTCCTAGTTCCCCAGCCTCAAAAGAGACTCTGGCCCTTCCCCCACCTCAGCCCTCTTCCCCAGCTCCCCGCCGCCCCCCACCCCCCCCGCAGTGGAGACCCGCTTTCCTGCTGCCCACTCACCGAGCACCCCCTGGCAGATGTCTGTGGGACCGACCCCGTCCACGATGAACTGAGGATTGCTCGTAATTTGCTGCAGTGAAGGAACAAAGGTTTCGGGGAGCCCAGGACACCCCCTTCCGACCTCCCTCCCACTTTCCTGGGGAGTGATGCCCACCTCCAAGTTTTAGGGGAAAAATATGGATCGAGGGAGGGGGGTAGAGGGCCAGCTTGGTATAGCGGTAGGTTGTGATAGGCAAAGCTGGTGAGTGACCTTCCCAGGGTTTATCTGGGAGGTTTCGCACTTAAGTGTGTCCAGAGCCATCCCCGGCCCTGGTGGGGGAGGCCAGGGCCAGGGCCAGGATAGGGCGGCGGGGGGATTGGAGATTATCAAGTGATTGGGGGGGACACCACAGCCCCCCCTCCTGAGTCCATGCCTCCTCTCCCAGTGCCCACTGTGGGCCGCTGCCAGCGGATGTTCTGCGCATTTTTGGAGTCGGGGCCCAGGTCCTTGAAGCCCAGCGAACTGTGCTCAGCAGGGAATAAGGAGTCCTCGAACAGCTCCCCCTTCCTCAGGCAGACTGCTCGCAGCTCCTCGAAGATCTGGTTGCTGTAGCTCTGGGCATTGTTGTACCGGCCCACGCCCTTGGCCTTGAGTCGGCTCTGGCTGATGTGAGCTGCCATTCCCTTGGAGAGAACGGCCTCTGCTTAATAAGGAAAAGACAAATGTCTGAAATAAAAAGTGGACAGAGGATCTAAACAGATAGTTTTGAAGAAGATATGCGGATGACCAGTAATTGCATGAAAGAGTGCTCAAAACATCAGCATTAGTCACCAGATGAGTGCGAGTCAAGGCCACAGTGATATACCACTTCACACCCACTGGGATGGCTATCATCAAAAAGGCTGATAACAACAAGTGTTGGCGAGAAGGTGGAGAAAGTGGGGTCCTCATACATTGCTGGTGGGAATGTAACAGGGGGCAGCCACTTTAGAAAACAGTGTGGCAGTTCCCCAAACAGTTAAACATAGAATTACCATGAGAGCCATCAATTCCACCTCTAGGTAAATACTCAAGAGAAATGAAAATATATTTCCATACAAAAACTTGTACACAAATGTTCGTACCAGCGTTATTCACAGTAGCCAAAAAGTGGGGAAAAAAACCCCGAATGTCCATTAGCTGATGTGTGGACAAATAAAATGAGGAATCTCCATACAATGGAATATAATTCAACAATAAAAGGAACGAAATCCTGATCCATGCTACAACACAGATGGATCTTGAAAACATTATGCTAAGTGAAGAAGGCAGTCACGTACTGTGTATTGTATATAAAATGCCCCAAATAGGCCAGTCTCATGGAGACAGGATGTCGATCAGTGGTTGCTTGGGCTTAGGAGGATGGGGGATTTGGAAGTTGATGGCAAAAGGGTGTGGGATTTGTTTTGGAAGATAATGAAAATGTTCTAGAATGGCTTGTGGTGATGGTTGCACAACTCTGTGAATGTACTAGAAGCCACGAATCATACACTTTAAAAGGGTGAATTGTGTGGTGTGTGAATCATATCCCAGCAAAGCTGTTAAAAAAATGACCCCCGGCCCGTGCAAACAGACACTGCCTTTTGGGGAGAGTGGAAATAATGGTGGGTAGAGAGCTGGAGGGCAGGGAGAAGGGGCCACTCACAGGGAGTCAGTTAGGGAACCAGCTGGCGGGGTGGGGTGGCTGAGGCTCTGAGAGGACAGATCCTGACAGATCCTGAGCCAGCCAGGCAGCTGGGGACCCAGGATGCCCTGCCCACACCTCCTCCCCAGGAGGGACTGCAACTGGCTTACACCCCTTCCTGAGTATCCGCCCACCCACACACATGGGACCGACTCCAGCAGTGGCCGGGAGGCGGGGGCAGGTGGGGGCACAACGGACGACCGGGACGTGGAGGAGGGAGAAGAGATGCCACCACAAAGCCGGATCCACACTGAGTCTCCAGTGCCACCCGCACATGCCCCTGGGGTCGGTCCTCCCTCAATCTCCCCACTTCTCAGCTCCCCACACCATCAGGAAGGATGTGGTCTAAGCTAAACAACCCAGCCGGGGCCTGGGTGTGGGAGGAATCCAGAGAGAGGGAACGAGGGGCAGCTGCAGAGAGGGGGAGACGCTTCTGGGCTGTCCGGAGACGAGAGCTGCATTGAGCCCGTGGAGGGCTGGGCTCCTCAGAGGCAAGAGCAGAGGGTCTCAGTTACTCTTCCTCCCGTGAGCTGACAAGGAGCAAGGCTGACGGGACTGACGACCGGCTCTGCGCCAGGCACACGCGCCCTGCGATAGGTCCATGCAATACCCCCAGTAACCAAAGAGGACAACAGCCCGGATGTCAGGGTCACAGGGAGAGGGTTGGGTGTGGGACTAAGTCTGAGCGCAGACCCCAGACTAGGCTGGTGACCTTTTCCCTACACCATGCCCCCTCAGGAGGCACCTCTCCTCAGCGGGAAGGCTTGTCTTCCCATCTTTGTCAACGGAGAGAATCACAGGCCATTTGTGGCTGCACTTATCTGATGCCCCCTTATCCTGCCCACTACCCCAACCAAGCAAACGCATTCTCCGTCCCACATCAGTGTCTCTTTGGGAGTTCCCTGGGTCCAGTAACGACCCTTGCTGTCTCCTCTAGTTAACCTGACAAACCCAAACCAGGCTGCCACCACCAGGCCCAGTGCCTTCGCGCTCAGGCTGCCTTCCTTCCTCTGTTGCGTGGGACTCTTCTCGCCTCTGTGCCTCCGCCTGGAATCATTCCTGACCCCATGCACACACCTTGTCCCCTGGGAAAAGTCCTGCTAGGCTTTCCAGTCCTTGCTCAGTGCCACCTCCTCGGTAAAGCCTCCCTTGACGTGCCCAGGCTGAGTTTGGGGCCACCCGAGTGTCCAACGCCTCCCTTTGTTATGACACCCATCATGGCCCACCCACTCTGAGTTGGCCTGTCTGTGAGCTCTCAAGGGTGCAGGAGGGGCCCCCATCCACCACTGGGTCCCCTCTGTCTCATACAGTGCCTGGCCCAGCAGAGGCTCAGAAATGCTTTCAGTGAATGAAGGAATGAATGACTTTTTCATAATTTTTCATCTATGTTTGCAAATCCATGTTTTCTCTCTCCTGCCCCGACCCTCAACTCTCTGTCTCACTGTAGTCCCCAATGTCTATAAATTTGTTTCCCTCTCTTTTTTTTCCCCTTTTTTTTTTATTTTGATGAAGATTAGCCCTGAGCTAACATCTGCTGCCAATCCTCCTCTTTTTGCTGAGGAAGACTGGCCCTGAGCTAACATCCATGCCCTTCTTCCTCTACTTCATATGTGGGACGCCTACCACAGCATGGCTTTTGCCAAGCAGTGCCAAGTCCGTACCCGGGATCCAAACCGGCGGACCCTGGGCCACCGAGAAGCGGAATGTGCACACTTAACCGCTGCGCCACCAGGCCGGCCCCTGTTTCCCTCTCCTACGAGAAGGAAAGCTCAGGAGGGCGGGGAGCTTTGCTCTCTTTGCTGCTGGATGGAGCGCAGAGCAGGTGTTCACTAATGTTTTGAATGACGTTCCCCAGCAGCTCCTGGAAGGGAGGTCTGTGCGTCTCAGTTTCTCCCATAGGAAGAGGGCCCAATAACGATGCTGTGAAGGAATAGATGGGCATAGGCTCATCCCAGGGACCCTTCATTCCATTAGAGAAGGCCCACGAGCAGGGTCCACCCCAGAGCAGGTGCCCAGGTGGGAAATGCACCTGGTGCTAATGGTGGGACCTGCAGAGTCCATCCCAGCCCTGCACGGAGGCCATGCTGCGGTGGGGGACCAAAAAGAGCTCTGCTCAGCCCAGGGAAGCCGGGGTTGGTGTGGGCAATAAGCAAAATTTCCGGCCACAGCTAAAGGCCCCTCTGGGGTCCCCTTGGGGTCCCTGGGGCCTGGAGTCTCCTGGTTGCCACTAAGAAAAGTTCATTGTCCACAAGGATTAGGATGTTTGCTGAAGAAAGACTTGGGACCCTGCCCTTTGCTTCTTCCACAGAGCCTGTGACAAGAAGATATTAGGAATCCTTCCCCAGTTATAAAAGTAACTAGCACCCTGGGGCTGGCCTGGTGGTGTAGTGGTTAAGTTTGCATGCTTGGCTTCGGCGGCCCAGGGTTCGCAGGTTTGGATCCTGGGCGCGGACGTACACACCACTCATCAAGCCACGCTGAGGAGGCTTCCCACATAGAACTGGAAGAACTTACAACTAGGGTGTACAACGAGGTACTGGGGCTTTGGGGAGAAAAAAAAAGAGGAAGATTAGCAACAGATATTAGCTCAGGGCCAATCTTTCTCACCAAAAAAATAATAATAATAATAAAAAATAATACAGAAAATAAAATATTGCCTTTTAAAAAAAAGGGAAAGTAACTAGCACTTACGTAGCTTTTACAAAAATAATAGTTAACAGTGTTTGATGACTCAGTGCATGCCTGGCACAGTTCTAAACAGTTTACGTATATTAACACATTGAATCCTCACGACACCCTGTTGGTAAGGTTTACTATTATTGTCGTCCTGCTTCAGAGGGAGAAACCGAGGCACAGAGAGGTTGAACTTCCTCAAGGCTGCCCTCTTGGCAGGCGGCAGAGTCAGAGGTGCACCAGTGCAGGCTGGTCCACACTCCCTGCCTTCACACTCGCTGCCTTGCTGGGAGGGAGCCTCGGTGGAGGGACAGAGGCCATGCTGGAGAGAAGGATGAGGGGTGCATCCCTTCCTCCATTTTACCCCAGCCTCTGGGTGGTCTTTGTTAAGTCACCTCCCCTCAGCTGGGAGGGGGGCTGAGGATGGATAAGGTATGGATAAGGGGTCGGGGAGGCAGCTCATTCCTCTCTAGCAGAGCTAGTGCCCTGGGCTGCACTGAGCCAGAGTGGGTAGCTGTGTGACCCTGGGCAAGTTGCTTTACGTCTCTGAGCCTTGGTTTCCTCTTCTGGGCAAAGAGGCTGCTATATCCTGCCTTGAAGTGTGTTTCAGGATTGAATGACGCAGCATACATGGAAAAGACTGGCAGTCAGTAGGTGCACAGAAAACACCGGTTGCCTTCTCCCCACAGACCCGGTTAGTCAACCAGTATTTACTTGGCTCCTACTGGGATCACCTAACCCCATCCTTCCTGGGACCTCATGATCACAGGGACAGCAGCAACACTTCCGCTCAACATACAGGAATCGCCTGTGCTTATCTGTCTCTGCCGCTGGATTTGAGCTCTTAGAGCAAACCGTAGCTCTTCTCACCCGCCCTTGAGTATGGAGTGTTTGCCCTGTGTGGACGCCGCCCCCCCAGCTCTGACAGACCCTCCCCAGGCAACCCCTCCTCAGGTTCCCCTCTGTGGGCCACAGAGATAGGGAGACGGCGCCAGGGAAAGAGGCGGCCCAGGTTGGGAGGAGTAGTCAGGGAGGTTCTGAGGGCGGTGACTGCCCCGTTCCTGGCTCTCAGCTCAGCCCGCTCCCCGAGGGAGGGTGCCCGTGAGCTCCTGGACCCGGAAGATCAGCCGGGCCGCAGGGAGGAGGGCGGCTGGGGCCGGAATCGCGGAGTCCTCCCCTCTCTCCTCTCCCTTTCCCTCCAGCCCTCTCTGCCAACCCACGCCCTCGGGGCTGCCTAGAAATGGCCGAGAAAGCTCCTTCCACTCCCGCAGACTTGGGGAGAATGAACAAATGGCTGTGTGTGTGTGTGTGTGTGTGCACCTGTAGAGTCTGTGTGTGTGTGCAGTCTGTGTGTATGTGTCTGTGGAGTATGTGTGTGTGTGTATCTGTGGAGTGTGTGTGTGTGGAATGTGTGTGCTTGTCTGTGGAGAGTGTGTGTATGTGTGTGTCTGTGGAGTGTGTGTGTGTCTGTGGAGTCTGTATGTGTGTGTGTTTGCAGAGTATTTGTGTGTGTGTGCGCGTGTCTGTGGAGTCTGTGTGTGTGTGTGTTTGCAGGGTATTTGTGTGTGTGTGCGCGTGTCTGTG
>NC_060281.1:21064409-21207671 GCF_021613505.1 Equus quagga
TGTGTGTGTGTGTGGGTGTGTGCAGTGCGTGTGGAGCGTGTACGAGGTGGTGCGAGGTGGAGACCAGGGGCTCCTCTCTTGGCCGCAGGGCCCGGGAAGGTTGTGAAGGGAGCCATGTGCGGAATAAACAGCAGGGCCCGGGATGCAGGGGGTCCAAGAGCAGGGTGAGGACGATCTGCAAGAGGGACGAGACTCGAGGGCTGGTGTTGGTTCACGCCTGGTCCTCACCCAGTGTCGCCAGTAGGGCAGGAGGGACTGTTCCCATTGGACCCAGGTGGAACCCAGGGCCACCCAGAGAAGTGAGGTCAGCGGTTCTCAGCCGAGTGGAAGGGAGGCACTCGTGTCCCCAGGGAACACTTGGCAGTGTCTAGGGACATTTTTGGTTGTCATAGCTGGGGAGTGGGCATCCAGTGAGCAGAGGCCAGGGGTGCCGCCCACATCCTACAGTGCACAGGACAGCCCCCGTGACAAGGGAGTATCCTGTCCCCAAATGTCAAGAGTGGCGAGGGTGAGAAAGCTGGGTTAAGTGAATGACCCAAGGGCGCCCGGGTGGTGAGGCGAACCAGCCCGTCCCCTTCCCCTGCGGGGTTGCCCCAGGGAGACCTGTGCCAGGGCTTCCCCCAGGGGTGAGTGTGCAGAGGTCTCCCGGGGATCCAGAGGGACCGCAGAAGGTGGTGGTGGCCAGGACAACCAGAGAATATCAGAGGGCAGCCAAGGCAATGAAGGTGAATTCTCACCTCCCTCATCTCCCCGGAGCCCTCGGTGCCCTGACTGTGATCACCCAGCCCAAGGAGCCCCTGCTCACTGTCCTCGCTCCAAACCCTGCTCAAGACCCCGCACGCTCAGTCCGCAGGCAGAGCCGGCTGGCAGGAAGGACTTACACACACGCACTCCACCACAGTTATCAACAAACATGTCTCCAGAGAGGGTGAGAGACTCAAGCCCTGTCACACAGGCCAGGGGCTCGGGCAAGCTGGGACAGGCAGACAGACGAGGCTGGCTGTGAGAAGGATAGGCAGATGGCCAGAGCCGTACATTAAAATGAGGCATGAATGGACAGGAAGCTCTCTGTCCCAGGTCCTTACTTTTTCTCCCCCATCAGACTGGGGACCTGTAGATTTATGGACGGCTGAGTTTCCAGAGCTGGTAGGAAACAAAGATGTTGTCTAGACTTCTCAGTTAGGGAACTTCTGAAGAGCCAGCACTGGGTTTGGGGTCCCCTCCTAGGGCTAGGCCTACACTCCCAGGGGTCCGGCAGGTGGTGAGGGCCCGAGAGGCCGGACGCTGGGTCTAGGGTGCCCCTAGAGCAGAAGCCGGCTGCCCTCCTGGACTAGGTGAGGAGCAGGGCTGAGCTCCTCTGCTGGCTGGGGTTGGCTGTGCTCCGACCCCTCACCTCCCACCCCGCAGAACAGCGCAGCTCTGCCCGGCCCCTCCCAGCACCCCAAGTGTTGTCCCCTTCAGGTCCTGAGTTCTGCTCCCTGGCCTGCTATGTAGGCCTGCTCTGGGGGCCTTCTTTCTGGCCTTTCTCTGCTAAGGCGCCTGCCTTTCCAGGCTGGGGAGAGGTTCTCTCTGTTCCCTGAGTTTTATTTCTCGGACAGCCGCTGGGGATCCCCTCTCACGAGCCTTTTCCCAGGCAGCTGTGACAGTGGGGTGGCGGGTCCCTCTCCTCTCTCCAACTCCAACTTGTCAGTGGAGACAAGGAGAACAGGCTCCTGCGGGCCTGACCGTCAGCGGCCTGTTCTTTCCCAAGCCGTCTGAGGCAGAGGCCCAGCTTCTGCTCCTAGGGAGCATCCAGTCTGATGGAGGAGTCACCCTCAAGGGCACATGGTCCATTCCCTGGGGGAGGCCCCAGCCTGCAGAGGTACAGGAGTGGGCAAGCCCCATCAGCGCCTACCTGGGGAGTACGGCATGTTGGTGGCCAGCATGGCGCTTGACAGTTGAAGGTTCTGGGGGGAGGGGGAGGAGCATTCCCACCCCCACCCCGGAACTCTCCAATTGCGGTGGGACTCCAAGGTCAGCGACAGGTTTTAACAACTGCCTTCCTCTTTCTCCTCCTTCCCACTGACTCCCCAGGCGCGTGCTGTAAGTAACCTAGCCACTTTCCATCTGCCTGGGCCCCACTCACCCGCCTGGTGGCCATCTCCCCGTGGGGATGGGAGACCCACACCCCCACATGGCGGTGCCTCCCCCAGGCTGGCTGTCCTTACTTCATCGTCCAATCAGGACAGGCCAAGTCTGTCTCCTTCAGCCCAAGGCTTCTGGGAAGGGCCTGCCCTGATACCCCAACCTGACCTTTTCATCCTCAGAGCTACCTCATTGCCAAAAGTCCCTTTCCCACTGACATGGCAGTCTCCTTCTACGTCCTCATGTGGCATTTTCTGTGTCTCTCTCCTCTTCTTATCAAGACATCAGTTGTATCGGATTAGGGGCCCACCCTATTCCAGCATGACCTCAACTTAACTAATTACTTCTGCAAGGACCCTTTTTCCAAATAAGGTCACGTGTCGAGGTACTGGGGTTAGACCTCAACACATCTTTTTGGGGGACACAATTCAACCCATAACACTCTCCTTGGCATGGTTAGGCCAGTGGCCTGTCATGCCTCTCCAGGGGAAAGAGTGAAATCTTTGTCCTGGGAAGTCTGCCCGATAGAATGGTCTTCCCCAGAGTGTACACCTATTGAGGACAGGGACTGTCGGGGTCATCCTGGTGGCCCTCAGCCCTGCCTGGAGGAGCAGCAGGTACAGAGCAGATGCTCAGGCAGCTGAATGGAATCACAGAGCCTCGTTCCAGGCTCCCACACTAACTGACCTTGGGTAAGTCCTCCTCATCCCGCTTTCTGGGTCTCAATTTCCTCATCTACGAGAATATTAATTACAGTTCATTAAGTTCTTATTATGTGCCAAGCACTGGGCAAGAATTTTCCACTTATTTAATCCTTAAAACAGCTCAAGGATGTGGTGTCCTTATTCCCATCTTACAGATGAAGAAAGTGAGGTCCAGAGGTGACATAATGAGAAATATATATTTGGTCTCTGCCCCTGGTTCCTGACACAGAGCTCCTAAATCTTTTGGAATTTCCTGGGTGATTGGAGTGTCTTTTGTTCTAATGAGGTGACTCTTGGTGGGCTCCCTGGACAGCCTCAGGATGGGAGCTGGTCACCGGAAAGACCAAGCTATGATTAAAAGCTGGGAACTTTCAGGGCTGGCCCTGTGGTCTAGTGGTTAAGTTTGGCATGCTCCGCTTCAGCAGCCCAGGTTTGCTTCCCAGGTGCAGACCTACACCACTTGTTGGCAGCCGTGCTGTGGTGGTGACCCACATACAAAACAGAGGAAGATTGGCACAGATGTTAGCTCAGGGCAAATCTTCCTCATCAAAAAAAAAGAAAGAAAGGAAAGAAAAGCTTGGAACTTTCAACCCCACCGCTCATCCTCCAGGGAGGGGGAGGGGCTGGAGATTGAGCTAATAATCAGTCATGCCTATGTGATGAAACCTCTGTAAAAACCCCTAAAATGTGGGGTACAGAGAGCTTCTGGGTTGGTGAACACATCCTTGTGCCAGGATAGGTGGCACACCACAACTCCACAGGGCTGGAAGCTCTGTGGTCCCTTCTGGACCTCGCCCTGTGTACTTCTTCATCTGGCTGTTCAGCTGTATCCTTTATCGTATCCTTTTATAATAAACTGGTAAATGTAAATGAGTGTTCTCCTGAGTTCTGTGAGTCGTCATAGCAAATTATCAAACCTGAGGAGGGGCTGTGGGAACCCTCACTTATAGCTCTTTGGTCAGAAGTGCAGGTCACAACCAGGAGCTTGCGATCTGAAGTGTGCATCTGAGCCCTGAGCCTGTGGGATCTGATGCTAACTCCAGGTTAGCGTCAGAACTGGGTGGAATTGTAGGACACACATCCAGCTGGTGTCTGGAGAGTTAGAGAATCGGTTGGTGGAGGAAAAGCATCCACACATTTGGTGTTAGAAGAACTTTGTGTGTAAAGGAAAACAGGAGTTTTTCTTTTTTCTTCTTTTTTTCTTTTTTGCTGAGGAAGATTGGCCTTCAGCTAACATCTGTTGCCAATCCTCCTCTTTTCACTTGAGGAAGATTGTGGCTGAGCTAACATCTGTGCCAGTCTTCCTCTGTTTTGTATATGGGACGCCATCACAGCATGGCTTGATGAGTGGCATGTAGGTCTCGCACCCAGGATCCAAACCTGCAAACCCTGGGCCACTGAATTGGAGCACACAAAGAACTTAACCACTATGCCACTGGGCCGGCTCCAGGAGCTTTCCTTTTGGAGAGGAATGATACAACTTGCCCAAGGTCACACAGCTGGTAAGTGGCTGAGCCAGCATTTGAACCTAAAGCCTCAGCTCTTATCCGTTATGTTCTGCTGGCTCCAGCTGTCAGGAGAGGAGGTGAAGTGGACTTTGGGGCTCCCTGTGGCCTCCTTGCCCACATCCATGACTCCATCATCACACCTCTTGGCTCCTTTGCAGCACCAGCACAGAGCTGGGCACTCCATCCCAGCTCACAAAATGTTTGTCAGATGCCTGGGTTGTAATTCCCCCTCCCGGCCTGGGCTCTGCCTGGGAAGGGGAGCCAGGGCAGGGAGAGGGTGGGCACAGTCGTCCTCTATTACAGCCTCCCACCCTGGGCCCGGGCTTTTCCGGGGACCTTTGCTCTGTCTGCTGTTTGGGCATTGCCTGGAATTTCACATCTGGAAACACTCAAACCTGGCTTTGAGCTTCAGGTCCTTCCAGAAGCCCCTATAAGGTGGAGTTGGGAGACCCCTCCTCTGAGGGAAGCAGAGGCATGCTGGGCAGGTGAGGAACCCAGGGGTCTAGGCTGACCAGAGCCTCAGGCTGAGGTCTTTCAAGGCCACACTGTGCAGACAATGGGGTTGCCAGGCAAATGACGCTGGTGAGTCTGCCCATCCTTATAGGAAACAGGCTCAGGTATGCTAAGGGGCCTTCATGAGGCAAGGAGCTGTTTCAAAACCTGTCTGGTTCTTTCCATCCTCCTCTTATGTTCTGAAGAAATGATCTAGAGCCTATGGGACCTTGAGGCTGACCGTGGACCCCCCCACCCCCACACCTGTCCCTGGTTGCCTCAGCCCTCACAGACCATGCCAGCCAGTCCTTACGTGGGACCCCCACCCCCTCCTCATCCATTCCCTGCCCCTCGCCCCAGTTCCCCAGCCTCACCTGGTCTTCTGGACTTCTCTATCTGACCTGATGAGAGGTCACCTCACTGCCCTTTCCTCATTCCCAGACTCAGAGCAGGTGGTGGGGGCATTTCTGGTTTAACCCTATGACTCTGGGGCAGGTGTCTGGTACCACGCTGGCCATTTTGGCCTTAATAATTGTGGATCCTTGTCACTCCTCTTTGGATGTCAACTTTCTCAGCTGAGCAGTAAAAGTTTAAATGAGGCAAGATGTCCCGCCTTTGGGCTGCCACAGCATCCTAAGATTTTTCACCCTTGTCCTGGCTCCACTGCAGATGAGTTGTCTCAGCTGGGACAAGGGCCCTCACCGCTGTGTGCCTCGGCTCCTCGTCTGTACATTTGGGACAGGGCTCCTCCGAGGACTCAGTCAGTTCATAGAAAGTGCTGAGAACAGTGCTGGACCCAGGGAGTGCTCGGGTCTCTGTCTGGCTTGCCCACTGGGCCCTGGGTGCCTTGGAGGCAGCCTTGCTGCTCACGGTGTCCGTGGGGCCCCGCGCAGAGCCCGACACACGGGCGTTCAGGAGGGTCTGATGAAGTGATGAGGGTGAGACAGCTGTTGGCAGCCTCAGGGGCCCACTGTGCATGCTCTCTGCTGGAAACTCCACGCACCCACTGGCTGGCACTCTGCTCCCTTACCCTCGGCCTGGCAGCTCCTCCAGCCCTGGACTTTGGGGACCCCACCTGGGAGTCTAGATTTCACAAGACTGCAGATCTGACAGCCATGTGAAGGCTGAGTCCGGACTGAGGCCCTGGCCTTCATCTCCACTGTGTTTGTGCAGGCCACCAGGAAACCCTGGCCCTCCAAGCCGTGTTTGTCTTGCGGGTGGCATCTCTCCACAGCCTGGGGCTGGACCCAGGCACTGTTGGCCTTCCGCCCCTTGCCAGAGCTCCGGCAAGCTGTCTCCGGCTAGCTGTCTCCGGCTTTCAGCTGCGTGTGCCATCTCTGCTGTTTGTTTCTTGTTGAGTCTGCAGGCCTTTGTGGGACCTACTTCTTCTCTTCCTTCTCTCCTGAGATCTCTTCTCCCCTCTGGGAGTTGCTTGCCTCACCTTCTTGTTTTCTGGGCCCTTGCGGTGGGTGGCGGATGGGCAGGACATGCTCCAGACTGTTAGGGGTCACCTGGTTGTGCTCCCTGATTTTACTAATGAGGAAACAGGTCCAGAGATGAGAGGTGGTTTTCCCAGGGTTGCACAGCGAGTTAGTGAGAGAACCAGGACTGGAGTCCAGGTCTCCTGGCTCTGGTTGTGCACGCAGTATGTACTGTGTGTGATGCACGGCTCTGTGCGCCTCTGGAGGGTGAGCAAGAGTGGTCACAGGAAATTTCTTAGAAAAGGTGAATTTGAGTTGGTCTTAGAGGACGGATAAGATGCTTTTGACGGGAGGGTGCTTTTCAGGGAGGGGCTCCTGGGGAATGGACAGATGGGCTGGAGCCAGCTCACTGAGGACCTTTCTGAGATCTCTCCCAGGCCGGTAACCTTGGGCAAACTCCATACCCTCTCTGGGCCTGTGTCCTCACTCATCAAAAGAGGAAAACCACAACTGCTTTGTAGGTCCTGTTAATGATCACCGAATTAATTACAGTTGACGTTTATTGGGTGTTTACCATGTACCAGGCGCTGGGCCAAGTGAGCACTTGACACACATTATCTCATGTAATCCTCGCAGTAAGCCCACGCCTGACCTCAGAGCAAGCTCTCTGAGGAGTCAGCGCTTCAAAGCACGGCAGTCACTTAGCATAATCCAGGTACATAATAACCACTCAGTAAGTCATAGCAACGATGACAGCAAATAATGATGACAGTATTTGCTTGGCTACTGTGGCCCCATTTTCTTGCCTCTCCGCTTCCAGAGCAGTCCGTTAAGAGTCCTTTACTGGAAGCAGCCCTCTTCCTGGACCAGCGTGGAACGTGTGGCTTTGCATGGACTTTCTCCCCGAATCTCTGTCCGTTTGTGTGGCTCTCAGGGACTCAGTGTTGGGCCCGTGTCCCTGTCCCCCAGTTTCCTCAGGGTAGGGGGCAGAGGCAGAGCTGAGAGATGCAGGGGAAGGGTGGAGGGGGGCTGGCAGCATGCACATAGCAAGCCCCTCCCGCCACTCTCTCCTCTCACGGATGGAGAAACTGAGGCTCTGCACTGGAAGCCTCCTCCCTAGGTCATGTGGGGACGCTGAACCATCCTCCAGAGGGACAGAAGGGAGGTGGGACCCAGCCATGTGTCCGGGGCAGCAGCACAAATCACACACCTGCCTCAGAGCTTTTCTTTTCATTTTTATTTTAAAGGAAAAAAAAAAAACAGTGCAAAAACCCATTTTCCAGTGTCAGCCATGCCCACCCCCCACCCCCAGGTCACCCCCCTGGCTCGGGGCCTGATGCTTCCTCCCTCTCAGCACCCCCTCCCCTCTCATGCAACCCATAGGGGCTGGAGGCTCTGCTTCCCTGGAGGTTCCAGGGGGACTCGGCGGGAGGAAAGAACTGGGGGGCGGCCCCTGATCCGCCTGCCCCCCCACGTCTCCAGCCATGGCACCAGGTACCCCCTTGGCTCTCATTAACCCTTTCCTGACCACACTACTAGCCTGGGGGCACTGATCTGGGGGAGCCCTGTCCACACCCCTCTTTGCCCCGGGGCCGGCTCGGGGCTCTCCTCACTGAGGTTGGGGGGTTCCCTCCCTCCCTCTGTGGTGGGGGAGAGCGGTGAAATCCCCAGGTTTAAATATCTTAATGAAAGCAGGGGATAGGGAGGAAGGGGCTTTAGATCTAATAAATTATTAGCGTTTTAG
This sequence comes from Equus quagga, assembly GCF_021613505.1. Classification (NCBI taxonomy): domain Eukaryota; kingdom Metazoa; phylum Chordata; class Mammalia; order Perissodactyla; family Equidae; genus Equus; species Equus quagga. Next base: position 21,072,403 of record NC_060281.1, read on the forward strand.
TGTCCGTGGGGGGCGAGTGGGGCGGGGCAGGGCGTGGCCTCCAGGGCCCCTCCCTCCCCTTACTGGTGAATCTCATTCTCTATGAGGCTGTCCTCGCAAGACTGGAAGTCTGTGTCTGTGAGGCCGTCAGGCGGCATCAGCAGCTCCTCATCTTGGGACGAAGATGACGGGGGCTCGTCCCCCGAGCTCCCGGGACCCCCATCCCCATCCACTTCTGAGTCCTGCAGCACCTGAGCGATGTATTTCTGAAGGGCGAGAGGAGCGGGAGTGAGAGTGGACAGCTGCCCCTATGGGGAAGGGCATGGGGGATCTCAGGGCCCCGGAACAGCCGCCCAGTGAAGCCCGGCCTCTCCCTGCCCCATTTCCCACTGCCCCTGGGGTCTGGGACAGGCTTCCCTTTCTGGAGGACTAGTGGGACACCCAGCTTTGGGGCTGAGTCCCAGTCAGAGGCCCCTCCCCACCCCTGGCCATGGAGGGGGGCACTCACCGCAGATTTGGGGACAGCAGCAGCAGTCGGGGGCCGTCCATTGCTTCTGGGGTCCACGATATCTGTCTCCGTGTGCTCAATCTTGAGGGGCCCAGAATGAGTCAGGGAGTGGGGGGAATGCCCTGCCCTCAGCCACAACCATGACCCTACACCCTCTCAGCACCCCTGTTGCCCCTGCCCTCGGCTCCCAACCATCCCCTTGCCCCCACGTTGAGCCCCTGCCCTCGGCCATCCCCCTGCCCCCTCGCCCCACACCTTGTAGTTGTGGGCACTGAGGTATTTGAAGTGTCCAAAGCAGACGTGGCAGAGGCAGATGACGATGGTGATGACCAGGACCACGAATGTGAACATGGATGTGGGGGCCAGAAACCCTGGTGTGGGGGGGCAAAAAATGTGGCTGCTATACCTCTCCTCCGGGCCCCCTCCCAGTGGCCCACGCCCGGCTTTGGCCCCCTTCTGAATGCAGTCCCACACTCCCATATGCTATGGCCTCACCCTGGCCTCTCCCAGGCGCCCTGCCTGCGACCCCTGGCCATTGTGGACCATCTCATGGCCTGCTCTACTGCGACTCCGCAGGGCATCCCCCCCACCCCCCAGCTCCCTGAGCGAGCGTCGGGGCCGGCCCTCACCCGTGCGCATGGTGGAGAAGAAGAGCAGCCAGAATAGGCAGAGGATGGGCGCGGCCACCACCTGGTTCACAGCCCCTGAGTGGATCTTCTTGTCCAGCTTGGCTGGCAGGTAGGCGTAGTAGAGATTGTACCTGTCCACCAGGTGCTTCAGCAGCATGTACATGAGCCCTGGGGGAAGCCACATGGGCCCTGACCTCGGAACCAGTGCTGCCGGACCTCTGCGTGTCCGTCACAGGTTGGCCGGGTCCTTCTGAGGCCACTGCAGGGCTGGCCTCCCTCCTGCTGCCCCGGCCCCAGTACGGGATAGAGCCCAAGCCCCCGCGGATCAGAGAACTTTGGCTTCTTCTGCTTCAACCCCTTCATCCCGCAGCCCTTCTCTAGGAATTCTACTGTTAGAAATGCATTCATTTGGTTCAACAAGCATCCTCTTAAAACCCAGCTGACTGTTTTTCTAACCTTATCCCTAAACAGATTAGTAATTAGGTGGTAAGTTCTATTTTCCTGGAGGCTGAGGGGGTGGGAGCTTTAGACTGAAGACAAGGTTAGTCTGGGAGTCTGGAGCCTTCAACAACCAGGGAGGGTGGTTGGGGGTGGGGGAGGATGTTACCAGGGGGAAAGTAGAGGCCACTAGAGGGGGTGAGAGTTGAAGAGAAACTTTGCTAAATTTCTTCAGGAGGAAGAGGGAATGGCCAGGTCACATGGCTCAGCTGTAGCGGGGTATCTCTGGCAAGGACCCAACCCCACCCTGGAATCCAAAGGTCTTTCCTGAGTTTACAGGGCTGTGTACAAGTGTGCCCATGGATCTTGTGTAGGAGCGTGTGTGTGTGTGTGTGTATGTGATGCGTGTCCAAGTATATCCATCCAGTTGAGTGAAGGCATTGGTGGGGGTGAGTAGGGCCATGTTGGGGTGACTGCCCAGGGGCCCAGCACACCAGCTGAGTCCCGCCTCAGCTGAGATGGCTTGCCCCTCCTCCCCCACAGGCCAGGCCCCAGACTGAGCCAGGGACCGGGCGGGAGGCCCGAGGGGCCGGTCTCCCAGCCGGGGCCCTGTCCATTCGGGGTGGCCTGCCTTACTAGAGTGATGCGGGTGAGGTCCTGGGTCCCCCCGAGCAGGGCCCAGGTCCCGGCGCGGCGGTGCCTACCGAAGGGCACGATGATGGGGCAGGTGATACTGTAGGTCATGACCACCGTGAAGACGCACATCATCCAGGCGTAGGCTGCGCCAAACTGGAACTCGTAGGCCTGATGCTGGGGGGGAGATGGGCAGGAGGGGGGCTCAGGGAGGGGAGGGACAGACTGGAGGGGCGCAGGACAGGGAGGAGGGGGAGGGGGAGGGGCCAGGATCTCTGGGGCCAGGAAAGAAGCTAGGGGGAAGAGGAGCCCAATGTCCAGGGTAGGGCAGGGCAAAGAGGGGGAGAGAGCAGCTGTGGAGGAGACAGAGGTGGAGAAGACGGAGGGCAGGGTAGGGACAGTGACAGAGCGTGGGGAGGGGCCTTCAAGGGATCAGGGACTGGCAGGTGGTGGGCTTGGGAATGGGAAACCCAGAGCCTCGTGTGGGGTTAGGGCAGAGGGACCCTAGGTCTAGGGACCCGGACCTCCCCCAACTCCCATCATAGAACACTAGACGGTTAGAAGTGGCAGGGCCTTCAGCGTTATCTATGTCAACCCATCGCTGTACATATGGGAAAGCTGAGGCCCCAGATGGGAAGGGGAAAGCCCAGGGCCGCGGAAGCCGGCTCCCTGAGTCCCAGCACCCCTGCGCCCCACACCCTAGCACGACTGCCGCTGTTTCTGGTTGGGCCCACCAGGGGGCGCTGTGCGGGCCGCGGCGGCCCCAGGCGGCCGTACCCGCTTCACGTTGCGCCTCTCGGCGGCAGAGCGCGCCAGGCAGAGCCGGATCATGTACATGAGCAGGCCCGGGATGCGCAGCAGGTCCATGGCGTTGCCGATAAAGGCTGAGGCAATGACGTAGTTCACGAAGAAGGCGCCGTTGTCGGGCAGGAACACACACCTGCGGGCACCAGGTGCTCCAGCACTGCACCCCTGGGGGACCGGTGGCCGCCTGCCCACTGCCAGCATGACCTCACAGCACACCTTCACCCCCAACATGCCTTCTTCCAGGTGGACCCCCCAGCTCAGCCCTGAAGCACCTATGTCCCAGTCCTCCAAGAGTGTGAACCCCAGAGGCAGATGCCAGAGTGTCAAGAAACACCTCCAAAGTAAGCCCCAGACACCCTCAGTGTGAGTGGACACGGCCTCAGAGTGTGAGCCCAGAGGCACCCCTAGAACTTGTGGCCCATAAACACCCATGGAGAAAGTGCTCGAGACCCCTAAGGCCACCAGAATGTTCAGGGTATGACAGCCCGACATCTCCATAGATGACCCTGTGAGACCCCCAAAAACTCCCAAGGGGTGTGAGCCCCAAGAACACCCAGAAGGCTCCTGCCTTGGAGCTTAACTTGACCCAGAGTTCCCCCAGAGTCAGCCTCAGACACCTCCAGAACACAAGCTCCAGAGACCCTCCCCCACAGGTCTTCAGAGTGGGGAACCAAGGAACCTCTGTCAATGCCCCTGACACACCAAGCGTGAGCCCAAGGTTACCACACATGGCCTAGAGCAGGAGCCCTGGAGCCTGCGGCCACATATACTGCCATGGTACGTGTCCCCCAAGACACCTTCACAGGGACTCCCAGAGCGGGTGCCCCATAAGAACACTACAGTACCCCTCTGAATAAGATCCCCAACTTCAGAGATGTTCCCAGAACAAGTGCCCCGTAAATACCCCGAAGTGTGAGTCCCGAGTCTCCACAGACACTCCCAGATTTGTGAACCCAAGAGCCGTCCTTAGATACTCAAAAGTGTGGACCCCAGAGCCTGCAGGGAAACCTCTAGGAACCCCTGAGTCAGTCCCAAAGTATGACTAAGATCCCACTGCAGACACCTCTCCAAACCTGAGAGAAACTCCCGACTCCCAGTGAGACTCAGCATACGAGCCCTAGAAGCCCTCACAGAAACCCCCCGAGTGTGGGCCCCATAGCCCCAAATATACCTTGAGGGTACCTCAGAATCCAGGAGGTCCCCAGAGAATGAGTCCCGAGAGGCCCCAGGGACATCTCCCACGTACACAACCAAGACACTCTGTGGCTGAACCTTAGGGATGACCCTGCCGGACCGCGGTGCAAGCCCCTCCCTCCTCTCCCCTCCTCCCCACTGCAGGGGTGGAAGCTTTGCCGCACCCTCCCATGGGGGCTGGCAGTGCCTCTCAGGCATACCCACTCCCACCTTCCGGTCTCTTTCCCTGGGGGCCCCGGTCACTCACTCAAACCGAATAGCTGCCTCAGCCAAGAATTTCTTGTCAAAGAGCCAGCGGAAGAAGAGGTCCAAGCTGGAGGGGAGGAGAGGAGAGGTGTGGTGGTGGGCTGGAATGGCCCAGAACACCGGGGGAGGGGGAGTCCTACCCATGAGCCTCTGGGGATGCCCCCCAGACACAGGGGAGGTAAGTCAGGAGGCCTGGGGATGGCCAGGCTTCTTGTCTTGTGCCCCTAGCTCTGTAGGGGAGGTGGGAACCTGTCCAGCAGTCCCCCACCCGGGCTCCCATCCCATTCTCCAAAACCCACCTGCTCAGTCCCAGCGAGGGCAGGAGCAGCACCATAAAGATGAGGAAGGTGTAGCACTTGTGCATGGTGGTCCTGTTCTCCCCGGAGCTGGGGCAGGGGGCACAGGGGCAGAGGTCAGGGGAGCCAGCCCCTCACCTCTGCTCCCCCAGCCCGTACAGTGTCCCAGGAGGGTTCCCTAGGAAGGGGGGGCTTCCCAAGGAGAGGATGCTGGCCACCATCCCTTCCATGCCAGCTCTGGGACTGCCAGGGCAGGGAGCCTGAAGGGCAGAGGGCTGCCCAATGGGATGGGTGTCCACCTAGGAGGGCCATGGCGCAGCATGTGAGGGGTGTCTCACCGTGTCCAGTGGGCTTCAAAGAAGGCAGAGTAGTAGACGATGGTGGGGAGCAGGGCTGAGAAGCACCACAGCAGCAGGGTGGGGAAGAACTGGGTGATGATGGGGTTCTGCAGTGGCATACAGGGCAGGTGTCGGGCGGGGGCAGTGGAGTGGGCCCAGCTTGCTCTGCTGAAGCGCCCCCTTCCCCACTGAGCCCTGGGCCCCACAGCTCTCAGGGCCGCCATGGCAGTAGTCCAGAACATCTGGAGCGCCAAGGGTGAGGTGGGGCAGGGCCATATGTACAGCCCCACGGTGAATATTAGTGGTTAGCATTTGCTGAACACATACCACGTGCCAAGCACCGATCGTGTGCTTTACACGCATTAATCCTCCAAACGTTACCCCATTTTACAGATGAGCAAAACTGAGGCAAAAAAAAAAGAGATTCCACAGCTTATCCAGCCAGCAAGAAGTGGGGTGGGGATTTGATTCTGCTATTATCACTCAGTGATTTTCAAACTGTCTTTGAGGTTCTAAGGAGATATGCTGTGTGTGAGGCGGGAGGGGTGAGGGGAGACCAGGCACTGTGGCCCCCTCTGCTGCCATCTGAGCAACCCTGCTTTTCCACATCAGGTTTCATGTAAGATTCCTTTTGATAAAGGCATCAGAATCTAAGTCTAGAAGCCAGTGATCTGGTCTAAACCTTCCACTCTTCTGTGGGAGAGATCGAGAGTTGAGGAGAAGGGACCAATCCGAGGCCACAGGGTCAGTTAGGCCTGGGCCTGGGCTCGCTCTTCCCTGGGTGTCTCTCTAGCTGTGTGCAAACTCAAGGGTGGCCTCTCCTAGGGGAAGGTGGGGGAAACCAAATGGAAGTGTGCAGAGGGGTTTCAGCCCCTGGTTGTGCGGGAGCTTCCCGGTGGGGCCGGGCTGGAAGAGCAGAACAGGAGCTGGACCGGGCGGGAGGGCATCTGGTTGTCCCCCTGAGGTGGGATCTGGGGCTTGGTATCTGTGTCTTGTGACAGAGCGTGGAGGGCTGCAGTGGGGTGTGGGCCTCACGTTGAGGTACTCCACAGGCTTGGTGACGTTGAACTTGTCCATGGTGGTGATGATGATGGCGGGGGTGGTGAGGAAGAAGAGGAGGATGAAGAGGACCACGTTGATGACCAGGCAGCGCAGCCACCAGATGAAGCCACGGATGGAGAGGTGCTCCCTGGGAAGGCAGGGGTGGCGGTTGCTACAGGGACCGAACGCCTGATTGCTCCCCAATGACACCTAGGACCTCCCTTCTCCTTCCCCCTACCCACTGGAGCCCACCAGGGCTCCATGAAGCCTGCCCCTGCCATCCCCATTTGCTCACCAGTAGATGTTCTGGGGGTCGGGGGCATAGGACACGGTCCAGTTGGAGATATGCAGGGACTCGCTGCAGGACGAGGAGCGTGGCTCCCCGCGGCAGGTGCAACCCTGGCACTTACACACGTTGAAGTCCTTTAGGATGCTGGGGGGATGGGCACCGGTTACTGCGGCACCAGCTGCTGGGGACCCCTCTGCCGACAGCTGGTCGTGAGCGGAGGAACCTGGGAGCCCCAGCTGCTCACTGGGGGACAAGGGCCGGGGTGGGCAGGCAGGGTGGGGGCTCACATGGCGGTGATGGTCTCATTGTGGAACGTGACAAAGGCCATGCCAAGAGGCTTCTCGTTCACCTTCTCCTTCTCCCGCTTGTAGTCTTCCTTCAGCTTCTGCTCCAGCTTCGTGTAGTACTCAATGGCCTCCACCTGCCGAGGACGGGTGAGGCAGGGGCTCTGGTCAGAGAGCTGGGCAGGTCCCCACAGCACCCACTCAGCACCACAGGCCAGGTGCTGCTTTAAGCTCTTTCTGTGTTAACTCACTTAATCCTTACAACAATCTTACAAGGGAGGTACAGTTAGCCCCATCCTACAGATGAGGAAACTGAGGCACAGAGCAGTCTAGAAACTTGCCTAAAGCCAGAGCTAGTAAATAGAGCACAATGCTGTCCTCTTGGCTGACCTTTTCTGATTTGGAGTTTGAAAACTTGGTCACTGCAGGGACAGGGGACAAACCCAAACAGTGTGAACTGGGGCAATGACTGTAGGAACAGGTGGGGACCTGCTGAGGGAGGGGCTGCACCCCACTCCCAGCCTGGCCCCAGCCTTGCCTCCTCTGGGAGTCTATTTACCTTTGGGTATTTACGTGCAAGGCTGGATTGTGTACGTGGGGTTGTGGGACAGACTCCACCATAGGGTGCATCCATCTCTGCTGTGACCTGTCTCCCCAGGACCTTCCAACTCCTCCCTGGGAGCTCTGGGGGCCCTGAGGTCTGAGCTGAGGCCAGGTCCACCCCACAGTCAGCCCACCTCTTACCTGCTCACAGCCTCGCACCACGCAGCAGCAGAGGTGGCCACAGGGCTTGGGGTTGATCATGGTGGGGACATTCTCCTTGCTCTGGAGGTTTGTGAAGTAGAGCTTTCCCCGCTCGGCCTTCTTCCTGTGGGGCCAGATGCCCAGTCACCCACCATCCAGCTGGGGCTGGGTCACTGGGAGGATGGGTATGGAGCCCAGTTCTGGGGTCATCTAGTCCACTCCTTAAGGACAGGGGCTATCTTGCTCTTGGGTTTGTTTAGGGTGCATGGTTCAGACATGTCCCCATTCCAGGGTCTCGCCACCCATCCCTGGAGGGCCAGAAGTTCTTCCTGTAGTCTGGCCTGTAGTCAGTCTCATACTGTAGCTGAAAAAGGGTATGTCCTCAGATGGGGTGGGGACGGTGGGCCCCTTTTCTCTTGCAACAAACTCTAACCTCCAGGCCTTGCTCTTTCCAGAGCTGAATTGACAGGAACTCTGGGGGCTGAATTAAAATCAAACGCCCTAGGAAACACCTGGAAGGGGAGCCAGGCTCCAGTGTGCCAGGCAAGATGCCCTCCACAATGGGCAGGGGGCCCTCGGGTGTTGCCCCCCTGCCACCCCCAGCCCCATACCTTTCTGCATCAAGGAACATGAGGCGAGCCACGTTGTAACATGGGCGGGCTTCAAGAACCGTGCAGTTGGGGTAGGCCTCCCTGAAACACAGTCCAGCGTCACCTGCAGGACCCCACCCACCTGCCTCCGACTTTCATCCATGACCCCATCACCTTCAAGACACACCCCCCAATTCAAGCTCTCTCTTTCTTAGTCTGTGAAAATGAAAGTTCCTTAAGAATAAAACATTGACATTCCTCCTCATGCTTCTCTGAGTGGGGGAGGGTGCACTCAGAGGTGTGGAGGGCTGTGTGAGAGCAGTGTGGGCTGATGACCTGGATGTCAGTGCACACGCGCATGGCGCTGGGGAAGCCACAGCTGTGGTCTGACTCTTGTGCGAGGCTGTGACCTTTAAGACGAGAGAAACTGTTTCTAGCTGTGGGTTGTTCTCTTACCCCTGTTCCCAGATGACCTGGTTACAGTCCAGCATTTAGCCTTGACCACGGACTGACCCCAACCAATACACAGCCCAGTCTATAGAATGATCCCTGGGCCAAGACTAACCAGAGATTGATCCTGAACCCTGACCTGAGATTGACTTCTAACCCTGACCAGAGACTGACTTTAACCCTGACCCAAACAGACCCATAACCCACAGCCAAGACTGAACCTTTAACCCTGACCCAAGATTGACCTCAACCTTGACTTGAAAATGACGAGAGATAGACTGGCCCCAACTCTCACTCCCTGGCACCTAGCAGGGCTCGAGGGATGCTTGCTGGCTGAGTGAAGGAGTAGTTGCTTTTCAGTGCTGATCAGACACTGCTTCTTGATCCTAATCCCTAATCTAGACTGAGCCCCATCTTTTTTTTTTCCGAGGAAGATTAGCCCTGAGCTAACATCTGTCAATCCTCCTCTTTTTGCTGAGGAAGACTGGCCCTGAGCTAACATCCATGCCCATCATCCTCTACTTTATATGTGGGATGCCTATCATGGCATGGCTTGCCAAGCGGTGCCATGTCTGCTGCATCCGGGATCTGAACCAGTAAACCCCGGGCCGCTGAAGCGGAACGTGCGCACTTAACCGCTGCACCACCGGGCTGGCCCCGAGCCCCATCTTTTCAAAACAAATTTTAATGAAAAACAACCTGGTGTTAAAGATGCACAAGATATGGTTCTAAGGAACAAGATGGCCCACACAAACCCATGAGAATTTGGAAACTTACATCTGGGATGGAGCCCTTGAAATGTACTTCCCAGGAGGTGACAGACCTTTGCCCTGACACTGTTGCTGCTCAACCCATTTTAGGATTCCTCTCTGGAAGGGCCTTCACCCCTGTGGCAGGCCGAACCTCATTCTCACCTGACTAATCTCTAATCCCCACAACACAGGTTCCCTGATTTTGCACATAGGATATTCCCTAATTCTGCTGGCTGGGTCCTCCAATCCAGATAGACCCCAGACCTGGACCACAAACCCGGCCCAATACTGACAACTAGTCCATGACTCCATGAAGACAAAGGCTGACTCTTGCTCATCACCATATACCCAGGGCCCGCAGTAAGAACAGTAAGTTCTCGATAAACATGTGCTGAATGACTGGATCAATGAGACGGCTGCTCCAGAATGCTTGATCCTCTGATCCTCATCATGCCAGTTGGGACTACAGTCTCCCTAAGCCCTGCTTTTTGCTGACCACTAATTCTAATCATGGACTGTTTCCTAAACAAAACCACAGACCAACCCCTGAAGCAGACAACGTGGACCGTGAGCTCCCCATGGACACCCATCAGGCCTGGTTCTTTGTCTTGCTGGCATAAAGCACACAGTAGGTGTAAACAAATGTGTGCTGAATGAATGGATGGATGCTTGACTAGCAGGGTCCCCTCCCTTACCACACGAAGGTCTCTGTTCAAATGTCATCCTGTCAGAGTCCCCCTTGCCCATCCCACTGAAAACAGTAGCCCCTCCTGACTCCTCTCACTCTGTCCCTCTCCCTGCCTTGGTTTTCTTCTAGCACCCACTCTCCTTGGCATCCTGTTACTAGTCCATTTGTTTATTAGCTGCCTTGTCCCACTAGCAGGTACGCAGATGGGGGCAAAGCCTTTTCCTTTTCTGCTTTCTGCTCTATCCTCCTCCTACCCCAGGGCAGGTACACAGCAGGTGCATGACAGGTATTTGCTATTAAAGGGCTTGTCCGAACAGCTGACAGCTGATTCCAACTGGAGGGTAATAGTAAAATATCCCCTAACTCTGAGCACACATTGTCCTTAATCCCCACCCAGACTGCCCCCTAATGCTAATCACAGCTTGAATCCCAAATAGGACCCCAAATCGTTCTCTCATACTGACCAAGGATGATCTGAGTTTGACTGCTGGTCTGTAAATTGTATGAGGGTAGGGCCTGTTTCTATTTATTCATGCCTGGTGCACAGAAAGTGACCAATAATGCGTGCCGAATGAATGACTATTCACCTACTAATGCTGATCACAAACCAGCCATTTTCCTGAAATGCAGGGGTCTGGAAGCTGACCCTGACCAGACACCGACTCCCAATCCTGTCCTGATCCAGGACAGTGACTGGCCTCTGATCCAGGCCAACTGACAGTGGATCTGGACCTCACCAAATCCTGATCCAGACCACCAAAGTCCCTTATCAGGACCACCGGCCAACTCCTAATTCTGACCACAGACCAACATCAGACCCTGGACTGGCTCCTAAAGCTGACTTCCACACCCTGACCCCCAAGAGCCCGATGACTTTTATTCATCCTCACAGTCTCAGGGCGCACCCTTGTGACTTACGCCAAATAGCACTTGAGAAAGTCGTAGAGTGGACGGATGAATGCATGATAGGACCCCTAACCCTGCACACAGATGGTCCTGACCACCTGGCACTCCTGGAAGTGCATGTTCCCAGCCCCCAAGACAGAGTTGCAGAGCTGAAAAGAGCCTCAGACGACATGCAGCCCAAGTTCTCCCGGGCCCCTTGAGGATGCAGTGAAAGCCACAGAGCTTCTCCCTGCACACAAACTCCAGAATGTCTCACACATTCTGAGGCAGCCATATACCTCAAAGGGCCCATGGACCCTGAGCCAACAACCCATGAGCCAGTTCAAGTGGGAGAGCCCTGGGGGACTCACTTTTCAAGTATTTCTCCTGTTCTTAGAAGGGCCTATCACCCAGCCCAAGTGCCAGACGGCCCTGGAGTCAGAGGATTCTTCCTCAGTCTGACCTCCACCCCCCAGTGCAGCCCCAGGCATCCAAGTGAGAGGTGTGGGTAAAGATGTCCTGGGAGCTGAAAGGCAAAGAAAGGTCTGCAGGGCCTTGGGTTGGTGGTAGGGGTGGCTACTCACTCAAAATGCTTCTTGATCTTTTCTGACTCTGCATATTTGGAGATGCCATTGATGAAGAGCGTCCGCTTCACCTGGGGTGAGAGGGGAGTGGGTTTGCCTTCCTGAGACTGGACTCCCGAGGAGCCGGAGAATGCAGGGAGGGGCTGGGGAGTGGGGTGAGCAGAGAGGAGCAGATAGGGGCGGCAGGAGGCCTTAGGGATAAGCCAGGTCCAAGGAAAGCAGGGGAAGTGTTTCTAACAGAAATCAGGCAACGAGCCTAATGAAAGAGCCATCAGGCCCCTTGCTCCCGAGGGTTACAGAGGGGGCGGGGGTGGGGGGGACTACTCTCAGATCCTCAGGCCATGGAGGACCCAGCACAGTGGCTGGCCTGGAGTGGGCGTTCAGTGCTGGTTTGGTGAATGAATACAGACGAGGAGGGAATAGCACCACCATAAGGTCGACCAAGCTATTTTCCGAGTGCCCAGCACAGCACTGGTGCTTTCCACATCTCGCCTCGCTGCATCTTCCCACTGACCTCAAGAGAGGTACTGCTGCTGTCTCATTTACAGATGAAGAAACTGAGGCTTGGAGATGTCACTTAACTTGCAGGATGGGGGCTCCTGAGCTGCTGGGCCCAGATGCAGAGCCAGCTGGCCTAACCCCGGAGCTGCCACCCCTTAGGGCTGAGGCAAGAGAGGCCCAGAGGGAAGGGAAGAGGCTGGGGGTGGGGGTGGACCTGGGTTCTGCTCCACTCACCAGGTCGTCCTCCTTGTAGCGCATCTTGGAGGTGTGTCTACGCATGCTGTAGACAGTGAGCAGCAGGTACAGGAAGGCGAAGGAGGTGTGCAGCCATAGCAGGTTGTTCCTGGGGGGAGCAGAGGGGTACATGGAACCCCCAGGGCTAGGAACACATTCAGATACCCCTAAACCCCCAGGGTTAATTAAACCCTGGTACAGGGACCCTCTGCTGCCACCAGTCTTCTGGCAATGACTCTCTCAGGAGCCGGGGCACCACACCCCACATCCTCTACACCCCAAGATTGTTCCATTCCAACTGAAATGTCCCAAGAGGTCTTCTCTCCGTGCCCTGCCTGCTGGCTACATTGCCCTCTAACTGGCCGGCAGTATCCCCTGGCCCAAGGGTGCACACTCCTCTTCTTTATCCAGTCATCCCTGGGGATCTACCTCCTGTCTCCAACCCAAGCCCCTCAGGGCCCCACAGCCATCTCTGCAGCCTCAGCACCTCTCCCTTGAACACCCTCCTTCCCCCCTCCTTGCTGGCTGCAGACCCTGGCCTCACTGACCAGCTTCCCAACCGTACCCTGATTTCAAGTTGGCAATGGTGGTTCTCCCGAAGCTGTAGGCATTGTTCTCTAGGGGATGGGAGGAGGGAGAGGACAATGGCAGGGTCAGGGCACATGCTCACTGTCCCCTCCTCTCTCCGCCCCACCCATCCTGGCCCTCGCTGACCCAGCAGGTCCCCTGAGAAGTTGACAGGCAGCACGATGCCTACGGAGAGGACGCCCACGACAACCAGCAGCCCGATGATGTGCCGCTGGAAGGACAGGTAGTGCACAGCATCACCCCCACACTTGTCCCGGATCTCATCATCCCTGCAGGTAGTGGGGACAGAGGAATTAGATGAGGGCTAGGGCAACAGAGGGGCCACAATCTGCCTGCCCTTGCCCACCCCATCCCACACCCACCCTAGCCCCTGCCAACGTGGCAGTAGGACGGGGCTGAAATGGGGTCTCTGGGCCCCCTATTCTCTGGGAGGGGAGGGAGGAAAGAAAGGATGCAGGGAGAAAGGGAGGGGAAGGGGAAGAAGAGAGAGAAAAGGAGAGGGATGAGAGATGGGAACAGGAAGGAAGGAAGGAAGGAAGGAAGGAGGAAGGAAGGAAGGAGGGAAGAAGGGAAGAAAGGGGTAAAGAACGGGGAAGACTACAGAGAGAGGAAGAAGAAGAAAAACGAGGACTGGGGAGCAAAGGGAGAGGAGAAGAGGCAGATGTGAAAGGGAGGTTGGGGAGGGAGGCTGGGGAGGGAGGATGGAGGCTGGGGAAGCACTGGCGCCTTATGGGAGCTGGTGCAGCGTGACAGGTGGGGGAGGGCTGGGGCTGGGGCACGGGCGGGGCGGTGCTGACCTGTCCGGCTTCCTGCCTCTCTCAGGCCTCACTGCCTGCCTGCCGCACTCTGGCTCGATCTCCTGACTTCTGCCTGCTGGATACTGGCTCCTGCCTGTTGCTGGCTGGCTGCTCCCAGCCTGCCTGCTGCCCCCACCCGCTGGCTGCACGGAAGCTCTGAGGCGGGGGCTCCAGCCCCTGCTCTCACAGGGTGGCAGGGGCTGGGAGAGCTGAGGGCAGAGCGGGCCCCCCAGGCAGGGGAGCACATAGGAGACTGTGGGGTAAAGTGAGGCCAGCTCAGGGGACAGCAGAGGCCAGGAGCCCAGGGCCTGGCCTCCTGGAGGAGGGAGGAAGGTGCTGGGCTGGCTAGGAGCACTAAGGCCCTCAAAGCTGCTGGCCTCTGGACTTTGTAGGGAGATGACAGGTCTGAAGTTTCTCTCTTTCTTTAGAGTCTGCAGACCGTTCACTTACTTTATCCTGAAGATGGCTGTCAGCCAGGAACAGAAACCCTGGGGGCACAGAGCAGTATCAGCCGGAGTCCTCCTCCCACCGCCCCGAGCCTCCCAGCCCCGCAAAGCCCCCCACCCCAGTCTCACAATCACCTCCAGGCTGTGGCTCAGCTTCCACAACCTCCCCAAGAAGCTAGCTCATCCCCAGAGAGGGGAGAAGGAAGGCACCAGCCCTCAAAGACAAAGGATCAAGGCCAAATTGGGTTCTCTGTGGACTCTCAGGCCCAGAGTTACTGTCCCCGCAAATGCCCAGCAGGGCAGCAGAACCGGATGAAGTCTTGCAGTGCAGTGGGCCAGGTGGGGATGGCGGGGTTTGGGGTTCTAGGAAGGGTAATGAGGACCTCCAGACCTGCAGCTAACAAGAAGAATTTGCAACATGGCTGCCAAAAGCAGAGAGGTGGGCCACGCTGCCCAAGTTCCTGCCACCCATCTTCTAGTACACTCCAGAGGGACCAAAACCCAGGGTCACTGTGAGCTGCAATCTCCCCCTGTTGAACCCCCAGGCCTGCCTTCAGGCAGAGACCCCACTCAGAGCAGGGTGGGGATATGTGGGGGAAGGCTGGGCAGAGAGAACCCTCCCCCAACTCCCTGCCAGGAGAAGGTGCAGACTTAAGACAGGGGTGAGGGGAGGGGGCCTCCAGCCAAGACGCAGGACTGTGCTGCCTGCTGCCGTCACCTGAGTCTGGGGACCACCTGGACGCCTCTGGCTGGCAGGGGCGATACCTTTGCTTCACCACTTACCAGTGTGATTCCAGCTCAGGAAGCTGGCAGGCTTCTTCCACTACGGCTACTACAGGAGTGCCATCCCCAGGACCCCCAGCATAAGCTGGACTGACCGGGGCCACCCTTGGTCTGAGCATTAGAGTTCAGACCAGGACCCTCACCCGCACAGAACAATAGGGGGCCAGGCAGGTGATGCCGCCAGAGTATTGGGTCTGACCTGAAAGGGGGCCTGGGGCCTGCTGTGAATCATCAAGCTCATGCCTTGTCTACAGGGGCCACTGTCACTCAGCTCCAATCCACAAGCAGGTCAATGTAACCCCATAGCCAGGGGCCACCAGCCTGCAAACTCTGAGCATCACAATGGATTCTGTATATTTTGCTAGGTGGGCCTGAAAGGCTCATTATTACTTCTAAAACCATGTTCAAGGAAAAAGGTGTCCTTAGCTGTCCTCAGTCAGCAGAGGTGGGCACAGAGCTCTATCGTGGAACAAAGTATGGAACTCACAGATGTCAGGCTCATGCTAGTTGGGAGGCTGACTTGGAAGATAGAGCCAGGAGCTCTGGGTCCGGGAGGTTATCCTGTGGCTCCTAGACAAGCCTTTCCCTTGCTGAGGAGACAGCCACACTCCGCAGATCCCTGACTCCACATCACTGGAAGCTAGAGGCTGCTGAGCCCATCAGCCCTGGAGGAGGACGGGGGCTGAGAAGTTCAGGGGAGGGCACTCACATTGTCTCTTTGGTCAAAGTCGACGGAGCTGGAGACAGACGTGAGACGCTCATACCGGTCATGACTGTCCCCGTGCATAGCTGAGGCCACACTGGGGGTGGGGGAGAGGAGAGGTCAGAGAGCCTGGTGAGGCTGAGCCCCTTGGGGCAGGGATGAAGTGGGGGGGTTCCCACTCCAGCACTCCAGGCGTAAGACAAGGCACAGAAAGCGCAGAGGCTGAAGCGGGGAGGAGAGACTGCCGTCCCTACCCCCTTAAATCTCCCTCTTCCCTGAGGGCCTGGGGGCACCGACGGGCAGTGGGCAAAGGGAGGGTGTCTTCGTCATGGTGGAGGTTGAAGTGAGAATGTGAGTGGTCCCTGCAGTCTGGAGCTGACCAGCAGGGGCCGGGGCAACAGAGCCAAAATGAGGCACAGGGCAGTGGGGAGTGAAGGGAAGGATGGACTAGCAGAGCCCCAGAAGGGTGAGGGGAAGCGGGGGCTGGGAGATGCCTCCCAGGCGGGCCCCTACCCTCCCTCTCCAACCCCAGCAGCTGCTGCAACTCCAACTCCAGTCCTATGGACAGAGACCGTGATGTGACACAAAGGGCCAGGATCAGGGCTCCTCAGGCAGCCCCCCTCCCAGTCTCCAGAAGGGGTGAGCAGGGAACCCTGGAATGTGAAGAACTAGCTGTTAGGGGACAGGAAGCCACTGGAGACGCCCAATCTTGTCTCTGCAACCAACAGGGTGAGTATACTGGGGTTTCCGGGAGGATGGCCCCTGCACCCCAGCCAACCAGGGCCAGGAAGAAGGCTGGGCATGGGGAGGGACTGGCCCCAGGCAGAGAGCCAGAGGGAGAGAGAGGGGGTGAGGCAGAGACAAGTTAGGGAGCCTCCCGTTCTGCAAAGCACACCGCCTGCGTTAATCCGAAACGTGAGTCTGCAGAGAAGAAAACTGCAAAAAGAAACGTGGCAGGATGAGAAGAGAAGCACAAGAGAAGAGGAAAGGGGCAGCTGGTTTAGTAAGGTGAGGGGCCTGGGGCCCCACATACTATTCCTGTTCCACTCGGTCCCTCTCCTGCCGCCGACGCCTGGGGACAGAGAACAGACAGGGTTAGCAGGGCGGGGGAGGGCCCCTGGGGAGTAGCAAGGGACAAAGGCCCAACTGAGGGTCCTCATGTCTTCCATGCCTGCTCTGGGACTGGTCCCTCTTCATCCCCCCAACAAAGGGGGATGAGAGAGGGCTGGCTCTTTCCTATCCCTGAGGAGTGTGGAACAAATAGTGTGTGTGTGTGTGTTTGTGTGTGTGTAGGGGTGGGTCCCAGAGCCTTACCTGTCTGCATCTGTCACCAAGGCCAGCCGCCCATAGTCCCAGGCCACCTTCCGGAGGATGGAGAACAAGAACAGCAGTGCCTGAGGGAAGCGGGGGTGGGTGGCAAGTGGAGAGGCTGTCTGCCTAGCCCCTGGACTAGCCAGGAAGGCAGGGTCAGAGGAGCTGGAGTCTTGTCTTAGAAGGGGATGTCCCCAGCTTGGGCGCATGGTCAGAGGCTAGGATTGGGCTGGGTGATGGGGATACCTCCTGCAGTTAAGCTTGGGGAGTTGGGTCAGGTGGGAGTGGTTAGAGCTGCAGGTGTTGGCTAGTTATTTACAAAGCGTGGGTGGCAAGGGTGGGTGGTGGAATGTGGGGACTCACCAGGAAGCACATGAAGTCAAGAGCCAGCACAGTGGGGACACCCCCAAAGGGCAGGCCCTGCAGGACGGTGCTGCGGATGCGGGCACTGTAGCAGTAGTCCTTGGGGTTGCTGTTGTTGAGGGCCGTGGTGCCCAGTGTGGCCAGCAGGAAGGGCAGCATGGCTGCTATTGCCGCATGGTCCTCCTGGGCAGAGGGCAGAGCAGTCAGCTGGGCTCAGCCCCTATCCCCTTCATGGCTCCGGCAGGGTGCGTGTGGGGAAGGGGCAGTGAGGGCAGATCCCCAGGCGGCCTGGGCGGGTGGAAGCTCTGGCCTCCAGAGATAAGGGCCTGGGGAGGGGAGGGTTGAGTCATGTGGATGTACCTTCAGTGGCTCTCCAGCTGCCACCCCACCCTGGGTCTGGGGAACTCGGCCCAGATCTGGACTGGGGAGACTGGTTATTCTAAGCTGGTAGTTGTCTGTGAGTCTCTAACATTTACCTCCTACCACCTCAATATATACACACACTCTCCACACACACACACACACACAAACACACTTGTTCTCTCTCCCTCTCTCTCTCCCTCCCCCTTCTCTCACCCCCAGACCCCCTCTGTCTTAGGCAGGGGTGAGGTGGGGTGGGGTGAGGCAGAGTTGAGCCTGAGGGGAGATGGGGAGGGGTCTTAGGCCTGAGGATCCAAGGCTAAGAGGAAGGGTCTCTAGGCCAGGGGAGGACGGGTCAGGAGCCAGCTAGCTCATCCTGATACTCTCTTTCTACCCCTATTAGAAAAATGGCACAGTTTCATTTACTTAAGAGTTTTCAACTCTGTTAATCACCTTCCCAATATCATTGGCTTCAAAATAAGCTGTTGAGCTTCAGAGCTGCCCCTCTGCCCTCAGGTAGGGGTCTGAGGATGGGGTCAGAATGGGAAGTCAGTTAAAAAGTAGGACTTCTGGGTTTGTGTTACCTGCCTAGCCCCAGCCACTCCTGCTTACTCTCTTTCCTTTTCCCCTGCCGTGGCAGCAGCTACACTTTTATCCCTTCCAGCTTCATCACCCCTCTCCAATTATCTCCGCACTGGGGTCACTTGAGTGGTAGGAGGACTACAACTCCCAGAGTGCCCTGCTCCTGCCTCCAGAGCAGGGCAGGCTGGGAATGCCCTGCCCTCCAGCGAGCTTTTCCATTGGCAAAAGAAGGGAGAGTGGGCAGGGGCCTCTTAGCCTGCCCAAGCCTCCTGCAGCCAGGGTCCTCCCCTCCAGCCAGGTTCCCTGCCACTGCCAGGCTGTCCAGCACTCAATGGTCCGGGTGGATGGGGCAGGGAGAAGGAGAGAAGGGGCAGCCAGCCTGGATGCCTGGGTTCTGGAAGTGCCTGGGGACGGAGTGGAGCAGGGCTCTGGGGAGGCTCCCAGGGCTGAGAAGCGTGGCTGAGGCATCGCTGCCCCACCCCATCATATTGGAGGGCCTCTGGGGGCCCCTTCTGCTGACAACACTGAAGCTCTGCCTTGGTTGGGGCGGGGGGAGGGTGGTCTCCAGGGAAGAAAGGAAACCAGACAAAGAGAGAGAACAACAAACCTGGAATCGTGACTGCAACTCTGGGAGGAAGCATCCCCCAGCCCCCTGAGGTGACTCAGAGGGGTTCCCCTGCCCACCAGTCCCTGGTTTTCCCCCAGCCTCTTCCTAATACTTCAACTGCAGGGCAAAGAAGCACAGCTCTCAGACGGAGGGGGAAGCCGGGTTTGTTTATGTGTTTGACTTGGTCGCAGGGAGTCTCTGAAAAGCCCGCGTAGGAAGGCTACGGGAGTAACTGCGCTGGGTGTCATGCCTCCCTCTCCCTTTCCAGCCCAGTTGCCTTCAAATAAAACACTAACTTAGTAATTGTAGCAGGCGCCATTTATCAACTGCCCACTGTTTCAAGAATAATACATAAATGATTTCATTTACTCCTTGACAATCCTGAGACGGATGTCATTGCCATGTTAAGATGAGGGCACGGGGGTTGAGAGAGGTTAAATATCTTTCCCAAAGTCACACTGATAATAAAATGATGAACCCAGGGTTCAAACGTAGGTCAACTTCTTTCCAAAGCTAGAACACTTTTCAGGGGGCCACAATGCTTTTCTGATGTGCCTAGAACAGGACTCTGCAGACCATGGAAGCTTCATAAATGCCCATTAAATGTTCTCTGGCTAGGGAACGCTAGAACACTGTGGGCATGTGGGTGTTTAGGTGTGTAAATGTGTGTTGATGTGTGTATCTGTGTGTGGGGGGAGGGAGCTAGGTGACTGCACGGCAGTCCACGGAAATGAAGGGAGGTACTGGTCTCTAAGTGGGGACATGTATGTGGGTGTGTCTAGGAGCCTCTGTAAACATAAGGGTCACAGAACCCTGGGGTACCAGGGGAGGTTAAAGGTAGGTATAGGTATCTTTGGTCTGTGGTGGTTGGGGGGGTCTCTACACTCCCCCCCCCCCCCCCACTTAACCCCCAACTCCAATGCACTCCAGAAATCAAGACAACCCATTCCCACTCCTTGTTTGTTCTCTCCCCAGCTCCAAGGTTCCACCAGGTCAGAATGCAATGCTACAAACCCCTGGAGTGCCACGCCACCCCTCTCCCCTCCTCTGCTCTCAGAAGGAAGGTGGAACATTCTGGGAGCTTCTACATGAAGGAGACCAGGTAGGGTGGGTGAGGGTCCAGGTAGATGCTTAATAACTGAAATTACTGCTTCCCTCGCAGAGTGCTCTCCCCTGCACAAGAGCATTGAGCATCCCTCCACCACGAGGAAGGCAGGGCACGGTCATCCCCACTTTACAGGGGAAGAAGCAGGGACCCAGGGAGGAGAAGTGACTCACAAGAGGTCACAGGGCAGGTAAAGGGCGGAGCTAGGGCTTGCGGCTCTGCTTGCTGACAGGGTTACTCCAGGAGCTTAATTGTGGGGGCGGGGCTGCTGGGCGAGTTTCACCAAGGGCAGCTGCTCTCGCAGGCTTCACTGAGAGCAGCTGAGGAGGGCCAAGAGGCAGAATATCCGGGCTGGTGGGGAAGGAGGCAAGGGGGCAGTTCCTCCACTCCACTGGGCCGCCCAGTCAGCTATATCCCAGAATTTCTCTAGTCTGACACTGAGGCTTTTAGCTGGAAGTGTGTAGAGAGAGTGATGAAAGATTTTATTTCTAGCTAACTGAAGGTTGTTATTTTCCCATTAAGAAGTGTGTGCACGGTGGGGGTGGAGGAGTTCTAAGTTAAAAGGTTTTCTTAGAGTTACTTGGGAAGACTCAGCTTAGGGCTTGGATTCATAGGAAAGCAGTGTGGTCTGAGGGGAGGAGATGAAGACTGGAGGCTAGCTCTGTTACTATGTAACCTGGGCCTCAGTCTTCCAATCTGTAACAAAGAGATAGTAATATCCTCGATTCACCTTCATCAACTTCAGAGGGATGGGCAAAAATGTATCCACAAGGAAGATAAAAGTAGTAGGAAATGAATGTATTGATTAAACACTTCTTTAACTCTTATTTTGAGCTGAGCACTGTTCTAAGCACTTTACAAATGTTAACTCATTTACCCCCCATCACAATCCTAGGAGGACAATGAGGCACAGAGAGGGTACATAACTTGCCCAGTGTCACACAGCCGGTCTGTGGTAGATCTGGATAGGGACCCAGGCAGCCTGGCTGGGGGCTATGCTCCTAACCACTGCACTGTGCTGCCTCGGCCAGCAGAGGAGCCACTTTCACTGGGGAGCTGGGGGCTGCCAGCTATGCCCTGGAGAAATGCCACACCCTGTTTCTACCTGTTTGCCCTCCCTCCTGCTTGTAGCTCCCAGGCCCTCCCCTCAGGCCTTGGGTTTGTGATTTCAGTTCTGAGGCAGGTGTAGGGACAGGCAACAAAGCCTGGTGGTTCTGAGCACAGGCTCTATGATAAAACAGATCTGCCTTCCGACCTGGGCAAATTACTTCACCACGGTGAGCCTCGGTTCCTTCATCTGTAAATGGGGATGATAATTCAGTTGTGTGGTTGTTTTGTGGACTAAACAAGATGACTTATGTAAAGCTCTGAATACAGTTCAAGGCATGTAATGGGTTGTAAAAAATTAGCTACTGTTATTAATAAAATATGGAATAAAACAGGTTGGTCTAATAGAGGAAAACTGGTAAAAGTCAAAATCAAAGAAAACATAAAATTTAATATGACAGAGCCTCTTGGTCAGGATGGGCTTCTTGTTTACACCAAAGGGCTTATATTGCATTTGGGACATTGCCACTGAGTGGCAGAGAATGTTCCCAAACTCTTCAAACACACCCCATCCATGTGTAGCAGGCTGGGAGGTGGGGGCACGGGAGGGTGATGTTATGCTAAGACGGGTCAGAAGTTCAGAGAAGAGAACCTATTGATCACCTCCCAGGCAGAGTGCCAGGCTCTTTACCTGTGTTACCCAGTTTGATTCCTATGATAACTCTTGTAAGGAGGTGGTAGTAAACACATTTTTTAGATTGAAACCAAGGTTCATACAGGTTAAATAACTTGTCAAGGTCACACAGCTAAAGAACGGCAGAGCTGGAATTTGAACCCAGGTCTCCAAGACTCTGTTATAATTGGAGGAAACTTATAGGTTGTCCAAAAAGGGGTTCTTAGCTACCCACCACCTGCCTTCTGCCTTGCCGCATCCCCACCCACCCACCCATAGGCGAAGACCAAGTTGAGTGAGCCAACAGCAGGCCTCAGCTTGTGCCACCTGGGGCATGCCAGGGCCTGGACCCTCTGGTGCCCTGGAGGACAGTCATGATGCAAGCACAGTCCCCCCCGCCCCAGCAGCCTGGCAGACACTCCTACTCCCCTCCTCACATGTGCCTGGGAGCAGGACTGGGGGGCCCTCCTCAGGAGGTGCTGGGCACAGCCTCATTCTTCCTGGGCTGCTGCAGACCCAGGGAGAGGCTAGAGAGTGGTATTGGGCAGAGAAGCCCAGGCCCTCTGGCTGCCCCCTCACCCAGGGAAGTGGAGCAGGGAGCAGCCAGACCTCTGCCCAGGGACCCAGGCAGGTGGCAGCACAGAGCCCCAAGGGCAGCTGGCCCCTCTGACCTCTCCTCTCCACTTCCCAAGCGTCTTTCTCTTCTGGGGAACAAGGCGCCAAAGCTTTGGAATTGTCCTCCCCAAGCGGTCAAGAAGGCCAGGAGGGACAAGGGGCACCCCCTCCCCCCAACAGGGCCTTTGCCCCACTCCCAGTTCCGCGTCTGAATCCTCTTCCCACCGCACCCTCCGACGCAGGCCCGGGCGGCTCATGAATGAACTGCACTGTGTGGGGCGCAAGGAGAGGACACGCTCCCGGGGCCAGCCGCCTCCTCAGCCCGCCGACCAGTCCCCAGACCGGCCGGGGGCAGCGGCCGGCCTCGTGCCAGCACCTGAGAACCCTGCCCTTGCCCGAGCTCGAATCCCTGCTCCGGGCCGGCCTCGGGGGTACTTGGCCCCGGGAGCAAGAGACAAGATAAAAGAGACCGAGGCCATCGGACTTGGCGACCCTGGAATTCAAAACTCGGGGGCGGGGGCGGCCGGTTCCCAAAGCGGCGGCGGGCTGATGGGGCGCAGCTGGAACCCCGGAGGGGCGCAGAGCGGACGCGCACCTGGACTGGGCAGGTGGGCGAAGAGTGGCGCTAGGCGGGCGGGGGCGGGGGTCCCATCTCTCAGGATCTCCCAAGGGGTGGGGACAGAGGGCGGTGCACATCTGGACCCCCCGCGGGGATCGGAGGACTCCTATTTGGCTCAGGATGGTGCGGGGTTGGGGGCAGCGCGCGGCACCACCGGGTTCCGCGGGCCCGGGCACCTCTGAGTCCCGCAGGAGGCTGAAGGGAGGGGACGCGCAGCTGAGTCCGGGGTTTTTCTTTGGGTGGTGGTGGGATCCTCAAAGAAAAGAGGGGGCTCGGAAAGGGTCGCGTACTCACCCCCAGGCGCAGACTCGGCTCCGGCTCGGAGCCCCGGGCTGGGGCGGGGCGGGGCTGGGGGAGGGGGAGGGGGAGTCGCTGGGCGGCTCGAGCTCCGGGCTCCTGCGGCGGCCGCGGCAGCGTCTGGGTGAGGGGGAGCGGGAGCGGGAGCGGGAGCGGGAGGGGGAGGAGGAGGGGCGGAGCCTCACAGGCCCCACCCCCTACGCCGGACACGCAAGGCGCGCGCGCACGCTCAGATCGCCGCCGCCCGGCGGGCCCGGCGCGCAGGCGCATTGGGAGGCCGCGTGGGGGCAGGCGGCACCTGGCGAGTGCGCCCCGCGGCGGGATAGTCCAGGGCGGCCGGAGCGGTACGGTGGGGCGGGGACGGGGCGTCGCGCTCCCAGCTTCACTTCCCCTCTCCTTCCCTCCAGCGATAGAGGGGGCTCTCCCCGGGGTGGCGAGTAAGGCTAGAGTGGGAGCATACTGGGCCCTTAGCGGCAGAGGGGCAGTGGGAGGGTCCCGACGGGGAGGGGAGGCCTCTGAGCCGGACCCTCCTCCTCCTCTGCCCTCCCCGAGGGCGGCCGGAGCTCCCGCGGCCTGGCCGACCCCGCGCCCCGGGCCCGCGCTCACCTGCCTTCCCGGGGATGTGCGGCCAGGCCTGGGCGCCGTGGCCTCCGCCGGTCCCGCGGGCGCGGCTCCTCGAGTTTGTCTGCGTCTCTCGTCCTCCTCCCCGCTCCCAGCTTGTGCTGAGATGACCGTGACTCGTTTGCCAGGCGCTTCTGTGGTGCGGAGAGTGAGTCCACGGCTTTAACTGTCTTGCCGATGAGTGGCTCCCCCGGTTCCAGGGGGTTCCCTGGTTTCTCATTTCACCAGAGGCTGCGTCTGTCGGGAATTAAGACTGGAAAGAGGGTGAGAGAGAGGGGGGTGTGCACACTCCTGTAGATCGCCCACACAGACAGATCACAAAAGCATGCGAAGTACCAACTTGTCCGTTTGATTTTGGGTTCCTGGAAGGCTCTCTTCCCTCCAAGCTTGAAGTGGGGTGGTTTGGGGACAAAAAGGAAGTACTACTGCTTTCCACAGTGGACAGTAAATGAACTTTGCCACCCGAAGAGATTGAATGGACTGAATTTATAAAGAAGTTAACAAAGGGCATATGACAGAGTCACCTTGGGTTACTTTCGAAAAGCTGGGAGGTTGGGATATACTTAAACCCAGGTGCTGGACAGGGAAGGACACTGCCTACCTGGGTGTGTCTGGTTCTGGTGGTTGGTCAGTGTTTCTGCTGTCTGCTAGCTTTTTGTTGTTGTTTTTTGCTGAAGAAGATTCACCCTGAGCTAACATCTTTTGCCAGTCTTCCTCTATTTTGTATGTGGGTTACTGCCACAACATGGCAACCGATGAGTGGCACAGGTCCAGGTCCACACTGGAGAACCGAACCTGGGCCATGGAAGTGGAGTGTGCCAAACTTAACCACTAGGCCACTTGCTGGCTCCTGTCTTTTTAAAGGGTTCATTAGTAGCTTGCAGAATGCAGCTGTAGGGTTTGATTTATTGCAGTTCAAACTGAACTGCCATTCAAACTGAATCCCGTTGGTTTATCAGAAATCAGTTTAGTGAAACACAACCATCATTAAAAAAAGTGGAATAAGATAGGAGAGAACATTGTACTTAGTAAGGGTAAGTGTTGTTTCTTGACATTTGCTTCAGGTATACACGTACGTGTGAGTGCGTTAGAAGATGTTAGACAATGTGTTTCTGTGTGTCACAGAAAAGTTTGAAACATACTGGTCTCCTGTATCCTGCTGTTTGCCTTCTTGCCTTCCTCAGCCTGAGTTTTCCGTCACTTAAGTCTTGTCCACGAGGATGCAGTTAGCACAGCAGGACTATCCCGTAAAGAACAGAGTGGATCTCTTTCTTGGGGGAGGTTACTGCCCAAAAAGAAAGACAGTTCACTCTTTACTCATTGGAATATGTGGAGTTGAAGAAGAGGGTTTTGTCGGGGGAGGAAGGAGTTTGGCTTACCTGGGAAGGACAGAAGGGAAGATGAGGTGAAGCCGTCTTTGGTCGACTGCCAGATGGGAGAGTCTAAGTTTGGATTCTGAGAGTTGTTTTGGGTGGGAGCAAGCAGTTTAGATGAAAAGGGATCTGCTCTAGTTGTTTTTCTCCCTTGGATGGAAGTGTCCGTTTTAACCTTAGAGCTTCTTGGATATTTATTTCGTGTGGAACTTTGTACATACTGTGTTGACTTTATGATTGTGAAGCTGGTATGATCCATTGCCAAATAGCACCTGTGATGGCTATCTGGAAAGTGGAAATGGAGGCCATGGTTACTCTGTTTTTAGACCTCTGAGGATCACTAGGAGGCATGTCTTTTTTTTTTTTTCCTTTTTCTCCCCAAAGCCCCCCGGTACATAGTTGTACATTCTTAGTTGTGGGTCCCTCTAGTTGTGGCATGTGGGATGCCGCCTCAGCATGGCTTGATGAGCGGTGCCATGTCCGTGCCCAGGATTCGAACCTGCGAAACCCTGGGCTGCTGAAGTGGAGCGCACGAACTTAACCACTTGGCCACGGGACGGACCCAGGAGGCATTTCTTATGTATTATTATTTTTAATAATACAGTTATGAATCTGAACATGTGGTGGATTCCTAATCTATTTCTGCCTGTGCCTAATTAGGGTCACACATATTAACACAGAGAGAAGAGGAAACATTTCATAAGGCCTGAAATGAGAGTTGAATTAAGTGTACTGTGGAATCCATGAAGGCACAGTAGCCAAGATGTTTTATTATTGCCCCAGAATATCAAGGGTAGAAACCTTTCCAAGAGTCCATTTTTCAGGTGGTTCTCTGTTGGCCACTGAACATGATTATTTAGACTCTCCTCAGCATCTAGAATCTTAGATAATGCAAGAGTCCTTTAAAGCCTGTCTTGCCCCACTCTTATATTGGGGGATTATCATTTGGACCCACATAAGATGGATTTTCCTATTATTTCATTTTTATGGTTATGTAGGGGCGTGAGGGGGAGATCTCAAAAACCAAGTTATCATTTAGCCTTCCTTTTTTTTAAATTTTTTCTTTTGAGGAAGATTAGCCCTGAGCTAACATCTGCCAATCCTCCTCTTTTTTTCTGAGGAAGACTGGCCCTTAGCTAACATCTGTGCCCATCTTCCTCTACTTTATATGTGGGATTCCTGCCACAGCATGGCTTATCATGCATGCCATGTCTGCACCCAGGATTGGAACCGCTGAACCCTGGGGCGCCAAAGCGGAACATGCAAACTTAACTGCTGCGCCACTGGGCTGACCCCTAGCCTTCCTTTTTATTTTTTATTTATTTATTTGCTGAAGACGATTTGCCTTGAGCTAACAACTGTTGCCAATCTTCCTCTTTTTGTATGTGAGCTGCTAGCACAGCATGGCTATGACCAGTGGTGTAGGTCCACACCCAGGGAACTGAACCTGGGCTGCCAAAGTGGAGCGCGCTAATCTTAACCACTAGGCCACTGGGGCTGGCCCTTAGCCTTCCTTTTTAGAGGTTGATGGTTTGTTGTGGGTTGCCTATATTAACAATGACAACCAGTGTATAAGAGAGGACTATGATTCAGATCCCAGAAATGTTGCTCTGGGTTGGGTAATATGCTCTCTTATTACAAAAGGTGCTAGGTGGCTTATTATTCACTAGTGAAACAATGCAGAGTGGGAAAGTCTCCTTGTCAAATACTTAAATAAAATCACCTGTGTCTTTAGAAAAGAGGGAGCACTTTTCCATGTCTACTTTAAACTGAAAAACACTTTTACGACTGAGTGATTTTAAGGAGACTCCCATGGTGCTGCCCTGAGAATCAGGGAGTGAGGCTGTTCTCCCTGGTCAGGATCTGGGAAACAAACTGCGTATCCTACAGACCTGGTCCCTACTGGTTAATTCAGAAGGGGATTCCTCCCTTTAAAATGGTCACTTACAGAGGCCAGGCTGGTGGTGTAGTGGTTAAGTTTGTGTGCTCCCCTTTGGTGGCCCCAGGTTCACCGATTCTGATCCTGGGCGTGAACCAACACTGCTCATCAAGCCACGCTGTGGCAGCATCCCACATAAAGTAGAAGAAGATTGGCACAGATGTTAGCTCAGGGCCAATCTTCCTCACACACACACACACACACACACAAATCACTTACATGAGTGAAGCTAAAGCACCTTCACTTCCATGCCTCTTTGTCTTCCCAATTACCCTTGCTTGACAGAGAATTTGATGCCTGGAGAAGTTGATTCCAAGGTCACAGACTTAACAAGAGAAGAGGGGCAGAGTGGGTGGAGGAGATATGCTTTCTATCAGCAGCATTCCCTCTTTGAGTCCAGGGACTCCCCGAGGCTTCTCCTTTCCCCCACTGCCCATCTACTCACTCGACAACTGCGTAAACCTGGCTCCTTGTCACTGGCCCACTAGAGATAGTAATAGGGAGGAAATATGTGTGTGATTAAGTAGGACTTAACTTTTCTTTGTGCAGTTTCTTTGAGTTTGACCATACTGATAATTACAAACTTATTTCTGGACTATAGGTATTTGCACACCTGTGAGGTGGGAATGGAGGGGGAGCAAAGCTAGAAGAGAGAAACTCTAGACACTGAAAAACCAGCTTGAATAATTGAGAACTGTCAGATATATTTAAGAACCACTGCTTTAAATACTTTTGTAACAAGGTGGGGCCTAAGGTAAATAAACAAATATAGGACAAGAACCCTGGAGATGTTTTTCTTTTGTGAATCAAATTGAGAAATGAGGTGCTCAGTGGCAGCCATAGTAGAAACAGTCCATCATGCATTGAGGGATGCGTTGCTTATTAATAGCGACACTGAAAACTCACACCTTGGCAGGTGAATCAGATGAGTTTCAGCTTTGGTCCTAGGCTGTGCTGGGTGTAGTGCAGATATTTATTGAAAAGATAGCCTTTTAATTTCTGAGTTTTTAAAGATTTTGTGGCAGCCTAGACAGGAGAAAGAGTACTTGCCCAGCGTGTGGTGTATTTGTTTCTGTGAAGTTTATTAGTGGTTAAAGCAGCGTCTCAGCTGTGCAGGCATTGTGCAAGGTGTAATGGAAACAGCCTTCTAACCTTGGACAAGTTAACAGTTGCTTAGCAATTCGGACTTCATTTCTCTATCTGCAAAATGATTCTTACTCTATTGAGCCCCCAGAACTGTTCAGAATCCTTAGTATCAAGCCCCTGCTGGCTGTTGCTCTTTGTTATTTGTGTTTCCCTTGGGTGCTCAGGAGTGAAATCATCCAAGAAAGTGATCTGTGGGAAAGTACTTGGAGAACTGTAACATGTTATACTATGTGAGGTTAAAAACCCCCAAAACTTCCTGAAAGAGAATCGTTGGACAACAAAACAGTGATGAGTTCTTAAGCAACAAATAAGAGTGCTTCTGGGTCCAGAATGGCTGGGGCGAAACCTGCAGAAGATGGGAGGGATTGTTTCTGTGTGGCACGGTGCAGGCTCCAGGGAGTTCCTTTTTCTGACCCCTGGAGGCTGCTAGGCCTCTGCTTTAATGCAGAACAACATTTTACACCTTTACACCAGGCGGAGTTTGTCCTCTTTGTGGCTGGGCGTGTATTTGACTTCTCTCAGTGTTTCTTTTCTCTTCCATTACTTACTAACAGAATCTCCTTTAAACACTCCTTTGTGATTGTGTGAACTTTTTATTTGTTTTGTCTCTTTTCTTTAGAACCCATTGCTCTTGAAAGACCTTTAAAATGTATATAGCATGCTGGGCACCTAAAGATGGCAATTGTTCAAGTGGAAACAATGTATAATTATATATAGGTCTGTGATACTAAGTACAACATTTTGATGATTCGAAAAGCTTAAGTAGTGGTACTTTCCAGCTTTCCACAAAGCATCAGAGGTGTAGGCTCTTTCTGTCTGCTTTTCCAGCTGAGTCTCTATGTATTAAAATTAGCTAAAAATGCGCTCCCAGGGCCTACGATGCTGTCTCAACTCTCTGGGAGCCTGGGTGAAGGGCACAAGAAAGGCCACCAACCCCCCAACATGGAGCCTCTCTGGAGCTAGAGGATGAATTGCAATTGCAAATTAATTTTATTCATTTAACAACTGCTCACTGAGCTCCGTTTGTGTGCCAGGCACTGTTCTGAGCCCTGAGTATGCCACACTATACAGAGTAGGCAGGCACGGTCCCTGTCCTCACAGAGCGTATACTTCCAATGGGACCTATAAGGTGATACCCAGTGAAAAACTCACCTGTGTGTCCTTGAAATCTACAGTCCCCTCTGGCCTCCCCAGCTGAAGGGAGATCTTAAACCAGGATGGAAAATGAGCACGGCTCTTGGAGTGTATTAAGTAGTTTCTTTTTCCTTTTTCCACCCTCCCTCCTTTCCTTCTTTCTCTCTCCTTCTCTCCCTTCCTCCCCTTTCTCTGGAGAGGTTGTGATTCATACTCTAAACCTGGAGGGCAGTACTCAGCGCTGACCGGGAAGTGGCATGAGAAGCCATGTTTGGCACTGGAGTCTCCGGAATACCTGGCCTCTTCTGAGTGAGAGTGTTGTAGAGGAGGAAATATCACTGGCATTACTTTCCGTGCAAACACAAGACTCAGAATAACATTACTTGTGAAACAAAGCATTGTATGTAGACTACATCTGAAGTGAATCAGGGCCTGTGTCTACAGGATGGATTTATGCTGGGAAATAACATCAAGGTCAATCAGAGTTGCTTTGAACTGAATTGCTGCTTCCATTACTCTTCCCTACTCTGAACCAGTTATTTAGTGGGGGGATGAGGTGTTTTTCCATGGTGGGCAGTGTGGGCACCAGGCCCAGGAGATGATGTCAGGGGCCTGTAAACATAGCAGGGCTGACCCTCCCCTGGCCAGCACCATGGTCCTAAAGCAAGTTGTGTGTGATGTCCTTGGTTCCTGAGATACAGATAAGACGAGCCATGGGTGGGGAGCTGTCTTTCTGTTGGCTACCTCATTTATTTCATTCAACAAATGTTTATTGCACTCCTTCTCTATCAGGACCTATTGGGATCTTTGCTGGAGTGGGACTGGAGGGGACCACAGGTTGTTTTGTTGTTGTTGTTGTTGTTGTTGTTGAGAAATAAGAGACATAGAGTAAGTGAATATATTGGGCTCTTTTGTGCTGTCAAGTTCATAGGAATGCTTACTGTTGTCCATTGATGTCTTAAGTCCTTTGGGTCTGGAGGTCACTATCAGATACACCAAAGAGTTAGTGAAAGGTCTTTGAATCGGGCCTTTTCCTGTGAAAATGGAAGTGCTCCCTGGAGACAGTTATGTTCCTCTTGTGTCTGAGGGCAGTATAAGTCATCCTTACCACCTGAGTCTCTGATTCCGGAATTCCTGTAGTGAGTTCAAATGCCGTGCTATCAAGATTCCTGTGGTTTCTGAATTTTGGATATTGAGTATCAGGGACTAGAATGTTAAGGGATATCAGCCTTATCTCAAAAAAATGTCCAGATTTGTTCAGTGTCTGCGTTTGGACAGTGAATGTGGGCGCAATGAGAGTCCCTTTGGCATGGGTACCCAGATGCCCTCAGGGTCAGGAGGGGTGGCAACTGATGTTGCAGTTTTGCACGAGGCTTCTTAGAGGAACTGTGTTTGGAGCTGGGTCGGACTAGGCTGGGCAGACATGGGTGTAGGTTGTGGGGTTGACTTGTGAGCAAGGCGTGGAGAGGAGGCCTGGGTTTGGGTTTGTGCACAGACTGCTGTGCAGGTTTTAGGGAGGTGCCTTGAGTGGTGGAGTTTGTTATACCCAAGTCAGGAAAGCTGTGGGAAGGCCCAGGCCCTTCTCCAGTTCTTGGACTAATGTAAGTGTTGTTGAGGAAGCGTGCAGTGGGGAGAGGCAGGATGCTCAGGAGAGGGGGTGTGGGTGGTGCCGGCTAATCTTGAGGGTTCTGTGGGGGAGCTGAGGAGCCTCTTTTCTCCCAGCGAGCGAGAGCACAGTCCTCCAGCATCAGATGGGAAAGCTTGGCTGAGATGGGAGGTAACTGCAGTGTGAACCAGAAAGACTGCTTTTAGAGCTTTTTTTCCCTTTAAGCCAATTTTTAGTTATTGCTCAGAGTGTGGAGCTCTTCTTGCCACCTATACTGTGAATTGTCTTCAAAACTTAAATTGGATTAAAGTGAATAATTTTCACCTGGTCTTTGTCTACATTTCCGTTGATTCTTCAGGTGTTAAGTTGGATATGAGTAAAATGTGCATGTAATGTCAGTATTCTTCATGGAACAAGGATGATTTAACAGTTGGAAAAATATTAATATTTAAATTAAAGTTACCTTGTTAACTGTTGAGTAAGAACATGGGCTCAGGAAGCTGACTACTTGGGTTCAAATTTCGACTTTGTTACTCCTAGCTCTGTGACTTTCGGCAAATTATCTAACCTCTCTGGGTCTCCTTTCCTTGCATATAAAATGGGGCTGATAATAGTCCCGTTTCGTTGAGTTCTTGTGAGGCTTAAATGAGATTATGGTGTAAAGCACTTGGCCTGGTGCCTGACACATTATTACTACTTGACACATTTCCGTAAGGAAAGACAACAGAAAGGGACCAGATGACCCTTAAAGCTGCTCCTCACCTTGAGCTCCCTTGTGTGTGTGAAGTGAGCTTTGTACAGCAGAGTGAGGCCATAGGGTGTGGTGGGAAGACCCTTGGATTGAAGCTGCGTCCACTTCTGGTTCTGGTTCTGCCCTTGGCTAGTTGTCGGGCTTTATGCAAGTCACTTCCTCTTTCTGTAGCTCAGTTTCCTAATCTGTGAAATGAGATGTGACTGGATGACGGCGATGCTGCTGCTGCTGCTGCTGCTGCTGCTGCTGAAGACAGCTGATAGGTGCTGAGTGCCGGGCACTGTGCCCCGTGCTTGCATGGCTGTGCTCGTGACCGCCTTGTGAGTAGACGGTGCCGAAGGGATACCGAAGCTTGTAGTTGCTTGTCTGTGTCACCTAGCCGTAAAGGTAAAGCTGGCCTCATCTGATGGTCTTCCATCCTGTGTGTCAGGTATTAATAGTTCCATAAGTTAGCTGCCTTCTATTGCACTTAGTTTTCTGCTTATAGTTACATTTTGGCCAGTGCTTCCTGGGATGTCTTAAGGAAAACACTGGAGAGTAAGCTAGTGACTTGAGGCTAAATTGTAGTTAATAAGCATTTCTGGAGTGTCTAGATATTCCTGTGGAAGTAAATAGTGGGTTTCCCCCACCTTTATTAAATAAAATCTTATCTGAGCTGCTTTGAACTTAGGCGAGGCAAGGCTGTGTGTAAATAGCACAGTGGTAGAGGCCTTTCTCAGCACAGCTCTCGATGCGGCCCTCTGCAGCTGCACATTTAGATGGAACAACAGCGTGTTTTGCAGCCGGAATTACTAGCTGGCTGTGGGTTTTTCTTAAACATGCCCCTAACTGACGCCGTGGTGTTGCAGGAAACTGGGAGTTGCCGTATTTGTGGTGCCAGGGAGCCACAGGGTTCCGGTTCTGCCACTTGGAGTTATGGGTGTTGGGTTGGCATTTGCTCTTTCATCTCCAGCTTGCTCCCCAAACCCCACTTTCAGCCACAGTATGGGCTGGTAGTTTTTCTGTGTTCTAATGTTTGGGAGACTGACCCAATAGAGACCTTGGTCAGTGACTTGGTAAGGGAATCCCTTGGCTCTCCTTTGCCAGCCTTGAGCTATCCAGGTGCTCTAGCTTTTACACTTAGGGGAAAGGCGATGTGGTGACTGACAACCTGAGCAGTTGCTCAGATAATCTGCTTGCTTTCAGGGAGTAAAAGTTCTGGTTTCAGGAGGCCCATGAGTGTCCACAGGGGTGGGAGGGTGCAGGTTTTCGTCTGTGGAGGACTTGGCGAGCGGTCACTGGGTGTATACCAGAGGATTTCTGCTTTCCTGCTGCCAGTGGAAGTGATGTCCTGATGAAGGCGTTCTCTCTGCTGTGGTCTTACTTATGGCAAGAACTGTTGGGGGCCATTCCAGCTCTGACCCCAGTTAGAATATGAGTCAGCAGAATTGTAGCTGAAGTTCCATCTAATCGTTTGTGTATCTTTTAACCACTAAGATTTATATTTAGTGACTGATGATCTGTGCTAAAAGTGCCATCTCCCACACAAGCCCCCAACAGTCTTTTACAAAAAACACTGGCTCTGAGTGAGGACGCTGACTTAGAAATAAATCCTTTCCCCCCTCTTTTTCTGCAGGATTTGCCATCTTGGGATCCCATGGCTTTCTTTACTGGGCTCTGGGGCCCCCTTACCCATGTAAGCAGAGTACTCAGCCAGCGCTGTTTCAGGTAACTTTCCCATTAAGTTCTCAAAACCGTGTCTTTGAGTAAGCCTCCCATCAGGGCTGGGTATTATGGTGACTAGAAGGATAGTGGAAACTCAGGGAGGTAGGTTTGGGGTCAGGGAAAGCTAAAGGAATCAGACTCAGCTGGGGTTTGGTCTAGGCCAGGTGAGGGGACAGGTAAGGGGTGATGTTGCTCTGGGAGGTGGGGCAGGGAATGGCACATGGTCGAAGATGCAGCTTTCTAGTCCCTGCCATACTTGCGGTGAATCTGATGTCTCTCGACCCTGTTATTCCCCAAGTGCATTAAAACCTTCTCTTTTAAAAATGGAATCTTCTTTTGAAAGTTACATGCTTATTACCAAAAATTCAAACATGATAGAAGTGTGACAACCTTGCCTCCTTTTAGATGCTGAGCCAGGACGGAGAGCATGGCTTACATTCCTGTTGGCAAACATGCCTTTTGGCTCCATTCGTGCACTCATTCCACAAGCCTTTCCTGAGGACTGTGCTGGGGTTGGTCCTGGAGACATGAATAAGAACTGCTTCCTGCCCTGGAAGAGTTCTCACAGTTGGCCACGGGGGCAAACTTGGAAACAAATAACTAAGAAAATGTGACAAGTATAATAATAGAGGTTTGTGTGGTGCTTTGAAAGGCCTGAGACAGGAGTTGCTAATGGAGGAGGAAAGGAGAGTGGAGGCGGCCTTCCCAGAAGGGAAGTGGGAGCAGCCCTGTCCAGGCCTCCAGGGACAGCTGCGAGGCATGGCGTGCTTGGCGAGCTCCAGGGGTTCTTGGCCCCTGGGGCACAGAATGGGTGTGTGAGTGGTAGGAGATGGTGGATCTCAGAAGGCAGGTAGATTGGGGCCAGGTTGTTGACAGTGTAGACAGTGGGGAACCATTGCACAATTCTAAGCAGGGGAGTGGCCTCAGTTTTATATTCCAAAAAGAGCTCTTTGTCAGCAGTCAGGCACAGTGGGAACCAGTTAGGACACCAATGTAACAATCTTGGTGGAAGAGAGTGAGCTGCTGGATTCAGGAAGTGCCAATGGGGTGGAGGGAAAGGACAGAGGTGCTTGGGAGGTAGATCAGTAGGACTTGGCAGACAGTAGATGTTGATGGAAAGTGAGGTTTATGGCTTGGGAGCTGGAGTTTCTGGAGAAGTCGTTGTCTAGCTAGGACATGCAGCAGTGGGAGGAGGTTTACAAGGCCGGGCAATGAGGTCAGTGTGGGACCTACTGAGCTTGCAGTATCTGTAGGACACATTGTGGGGAGTTTAGAGTGGAAATACAGGACTAGAATATAGGAGAGCAGTGAGGCTGGAGATGGAATTTACTAGTTGGAAGCAATGTGGAACGAGAGGAGAGGACCTGGGATTACTAGGGAGAACACTAGTGCTTAAAGTGCTAGCATCAGGAAAATAGAAATCCCACTGACATCAGGTTGCTTAATAATAGCTTAGCTGCCTTTAATAGGTACTCGTTAAAAAAAAATCCTTTTGGGGCTGGCCCCATGGCCTAGTGGTTACGTTCAGCACACTCTGCTTCAGTGGCCCAGGTTCAGTTCCCTGGCATGGACCTGCACCACTAGTCAGTGGCCATGCTGTGGCGGCAACTCACATACAAAATAGAGGAAGACTGGCAACAGATGTTAGCTCAGGGTGAATCTTCCTCAGGAAAAAGAAAAAATTTCCTTTCTAGCTGGGAAATTTGCCTTAAAACAAAGATTGGCACCTTGACTTATTTCTGGTTTCTGCTATGTTGTTTCAAGGGACTCCCTTAGCAAACCTACTCATGCACGTCTTCTGGTTCCAGCAACACAAAGATGAGAAAATTTGGGAATCAGGTTTTACAGGCTAGGCAGTGGGTAAGGCTTGGCCCGTGGGTATTTCCTTCATCCTCAGAGTCTTTTTGGAAACCAAAGGCTTTAAGTTGAGGCTGCCATGAACTTTGTTGTAACAGAAAGTCAGGTTCTGTTTAAAACCCATCCAAATCGAGATATTGACCTGGCAGCAGAAGCTTTGGCTGTAAGGGAACTGTCTTGGGTACAGGGAAGTCTGCATGCACCCAACTCTGTCAAGGCCCTGGCTTGTGGTCTGTTGAGCATATGGTTGCTGATGTGTACCCTCTCCCAAGCTTTACCCTCTTGGAAGCCTCTGCACCCTGACCAGGAGAGATATAGACCTCAGGCTTGTTTTTCTCTCCCACCAGCACCACTGGGAGCCTCAGTGCAATTCAGAAGATGACGCGGGTGCGTGTGGTAGACAACAGTGCCCTGGGGAACACCCCATACCATCGCCCTCCTCGTTGCATCCACGTCTATAACAAGAATGGGGTTGGCAAGGTGGGTGACCGGATACTGCTGGCCATCAAGGGACAGAAGAAAAAGGCGCTCATTGTGGGGCATCGCATGCCTGGTCCTCGGATGACCCCGAGGTTTGACTCCAACAACGTGGTCCTCATTGAGGACAATGGCAACCCTGTGGGGACCCGAATTAAGACACCCATCCCTACCAGCCTACGCCAGAGGGAAGGCGAGTTTTCCAAGGTGCTGGCCATTGCGCAGAACTTTGTGTGAGCAGAGCCCAGGCCGCTGGCTGCCGTGGGGCTCACGAATGGAGCAGTTCTGAGAACTGTGCCTCTGCTGAGAGGGAGCTTGGGGCCCTGGGACTGGGGAACAGTGTCTTATGAGAAAATAAACATATTCATATATATTTCTTCCTGAGCTTTCTGGGATGTGGTTGTGAGGTAAATGGCACTGAAGCAGTTAAAGTTGGCTCACTTGTGTCTGGCCACACGAGATGGCAGTCTTTGCATGGGGTAGCCTGTGAGCATCCACGATTATCAGGCTTTGAAAATTGAGGTACAAACCAAATGCCAGTTTATGAATGTACAGTGGAATCTGTCACTTTCTAACCAGGCAGACTTTTTTTTTTACTCCCACTATCCAAAGTATCCTCTTCCTGTGTCAGAGGGCCTGAGATGTTAAATGGTTATAAAGATTACTGGGTTAGCATGAAGAAGAGCAGAGGGACTTGTGTAATCTAGTGGAACATTGCCTTAGGCTTCAATAGAACCCGGGCAGTAATCCTTTCTCTACTGTGGAGTACCCTCTGCTAGGGACCAAAATGCTCCTCTGTGCCCATAGCAGAAAGCTTCCTTCTTTGACTGCCGGGAAGTGGACTAGCCCTTGTAGTTTGCAGATGACTTAATCTTGGGCCTGTGCAGGTGATTCAGTGACAATTATCTTCTGTTTATTTGTTGGTCTCCTTGG
Organism: Equus quagga; assembly: GCF_021613505.1. Classification (NCBI taxonomy): domain Eukaryota; kingdom Metazoa; phylum Chordata; class Mammalia; order Perissodactyla; family Equidae; genus Equus; species Equus quagga. The sequence continues at coordinate 21,108,950 of NC_060281.1, forward strand.
TGAGATTTGGGGGCTCCCTTAGTTTCTTTAATGGAATCTCATCAACTCATTTGTAAATTCATTGATTTACTCATTCAAAATGTCCTGGACACATACTCATTAAATATTCCAGAGGCCTCTGAAAGCCAGAGTAGCATAATGGTTAAGAACACAGGCTCTGTAGCCAGACTGCCTAGTTTGAATCCTGACTCCATCACTTACCGCTTATTGACTCGGGCAAGTTATTTAACTTCTCTGTCCCTCAGTTACCTCACCTGTAAAATGAGGATGTAATAATGGTACCTGTGTGACAGGGTTGATTTGAGAATTGACTGAGGCAGGACCTATAAGTGCCTGACAATGAGCACTCGAAAGGTATTAGCTATTTTCTATTGTTGCTTTGCGTGTGCCAGTGCTTGGGAACAATGGTAAGTGTGAGCGATACGGTCCTTGCCCTTGTGGAGCTTGCAGTGTCCTGGGGAAGTCGATCCAGATCACGTAATTGCTCCAACAAATGCAAATCCTCAAGTGTAACAAGTGCCTTTGGTAGAGGGTTACACCTTTCTATGGGGTTGCAGGCCACTTCCCTGAAAAAGGGTTGCATCAGCTGCATCCTAAGAACGATACGTACCATGATAGAAGTTGGAATGCTGGTTACCTGGCGGTGGAGAGAAGTATAGACTGGAAAGGGGCAAGAGGGAATCTTGGGTGTTGGAAACATTCTAAATCCAGATCTGGGTGGGAGTTACATGAGTATGTGCATCTGTAAATAATTATGGAGCTATATACTTTAGTGCATTTGATGTAGTTTATACCTTAGTAAAAATAAATGGGTAAGCATTTAGCTAGGTGAGAGAGGAGGGGGAAAATGTTCCAGGGAGAGGGAGAGCATGTACAAAAACCCTGTGGCAGGAGGAAATGGGATAAGTACAAGGGACTCAAAAAAAAAAAAAAAAAAAAAGCCAGTGTGGCTGGAGCACAGAGAGCAAGAGGGAGCATGGTGTAGGATGAGGCTGGAAGAGGAGCAGGGCCAGGCCATGCAGGGCCTCATGAGCCTGGGAAGGAGGTTTCCTTATCCTGAGGGCATTGGGATACTGTGGTAGAGTATTTAGCAAGTGGGGTAGGGGTGGTGGGAGGGGAGACATGGTTAGATTTGCTCTGTGGAGAGAGGCTGAGAGTGGCCAGAATGGATGAGCGTAGGCTTTGCAGACTGTGCAAGATGACGACATGTTGGACTAGGATGGTGGTAAAGGAGGGAAGTAGAAGCCTTTAGGAGACACAGTTGACTGGGCTTGGTAATGTGTTAATAGGGTGGGGAAGGGCCAAGAATGGGTCCTAGGTTTCTCTCTCTCATGCCTGGATGGATGGTTGGTCCTGCTGAACACCGAGCTGGGGCGCTCTAGGAGAGGCCCAAGAGTTGGGGAGGAAGAGCAGAGGGGGCATCTGAATGGAGGTGCCTTTGAGACATCCACGAAATGTCAAGTAGGTAGCTGGCTATAAGTAATCTCTTAAATTAGAATAGCACTTAGTATCTATTTTGAAAGCATTTATGTATACGTATATTTTTGGTGTTCCTCAGTGTCTTCAGGTTTGGCAGATACTGGTCCCATTTTTTTAGATGAGGACACTGAGTTTCAGAGGTAATGTCATTTCTCAGGGTTCTACAAATAATAGGAGGTAAAGCTGATCTCAAAGCCAGATCCTGTTACTTCCAACTCAGGTCTTCCCACAACGTTGCGACATCTTACTTTTGTGGCTAGTGGGTCCTCTCCATCTTGAGTTGATTCTCACTACCTGTGATCCTGGAGGATAACTATCTGATTTTCCCAAATTCAAGAAATTTGTACACTTTGGAGCCTGTTGCTCACTAAGCCTCAACTGCAAGGAAGTTAGTTTTCTTCCAAATTGAGGGTTGAGGAGTGCACCAACCCTAGGGCTCCTCTGACTAAGCTTGATTCAGAGTACCTGTGGGTATGTTAGGAGCTAATACCCCTCTCCATGTGGCCCTTGGAAGGGCCAGGAGACTGGCTTACATGTTCTGCTACAGTGGCTGACCATGGCCGGGGAGGAGGACCCCACCCCGACTGGGGCCTGCTTTGTGAGTATGTATCTCCAGCTGCAGCAGCAGGTACTCAGCAAGCTCTTCATTTCTCTACTTTCTGGGCTGCTTCCCAAAGGCTGTGGGAAGAAGAGACCCCTGTCCTGAGGGAAGGGAAAGGTGGCATTGTTATTCTCAGTCTGGCACCATCTGCTCAAGGGCTGGGCCTTTGCTTTGACTGGGACAACTTGACTCGAGCTGCCCTCCAGCTTTGCAGGGCACTTGCTTTCTGGGGTCGAGCTCACTTCTTCCTCTGCGCTTAGTCAGCAGAAAGTGTTCATCCTTTCATGAGTTTCTGGGGTACTGGGTGCTCTGCTGCGTCCCCTCCCCCGCCTCCCTGCTGTTGAGGTTTACCCAAGTCATTCAAATGGCTGTCCTCGCTGTCCCCTCCTCTGGGCTTCCATGGCTTAAACCCTCCTCCCAAGGTGTTGTGTGCTGACCACTGGAAGGCTGTGGTTTCCACAGAGCCAGGTGGCCGGAGCCCGCTCTCCCACTGTGACGCAGGGCTCGCAGCACACAGCCCAGAATAGCCGCAGCATTGCTGCTTTTCCAGCTGCCCTATCACTTTGCAAACTGGGATCTAATTTGCTGTCCACCCTCCCCACCCCGGTCTCTCTACCAGTACTGCTTTCTTTGCTCATGAAATATTTATAATCACAGATTATGTTTCCCTGTGAGTATAAACTTGCTTTTGTTTTTTTCCCTTTGTGCCCTTAAGAAGCTGCCCCTGATGAGTCAAAGAGGCTCCTCTCTCTGGGTTCATAGACTCCATTGCAGTGTCTGCTGGTGTCTGGCTCCACTCACAGTTCGACTCCCTCTGCTGCACCACTGCTGAAGAACTGTGCTAGAAAGGGCTGTAGATTAGTGGTTGTGGTTGGGAGAGCTGGGTTCCAGTTGGGGCTGTGCTGCTAACTAGATGTGTGACTTTGGGCAAGCTACAGCCTTGGGGACTTGCATGGGGCTTGGCGCTCAGGGGACCCAGCAGTGGTGGTGCCTCTGGAGTAGACCAGGCATGGCTCTGACTGCAGCCTTCACCCCAGCCACCTTGAAGGGCGATGGGGGTGTGGCCAAAGAATGTGCAGAGATCATCCTGTCACCATCAACACTCCTGGAAAAACAGTGAGAAGCCAACTACTTCTGCCAGAGGTGGCCAGGCCACTTGCTGGATAACAGGCAGTTCCCTCCTGAAACTCTCAGGCCCGGCCTTGTTTTAGTGAGGGCAGCAAGAGAGTCCACTGTTGGGCAGAATTCACCCAGGGCCCGCCTCCTCCTGTGTCAGCTGGGAAGCCAGCCCCCTGGGGCCGGGCAGGCCTCCCCCCGGTCCCACAGCTTCTCCATGCTTGGGCCTCACCTGGGCACAGCCTCTTAGCTTCCTCGCTTCATCCTCTCATTGCCTTTCCTGGCTTCTTCTCATGTCCTCTTGTGTTCTTTCTCAGCTGCTGAGAATTCGTATTTTTGACGAAAATTGCATAATATTGGAATCGATGCCTAACTGAAATTCAGGTCTGTCCTGGCAGCTGCATTTCTTTTCTTCCTCCAATTTTGTAATTCAATCTTTAACAGAAAGTTTCAGGATTTTGTTTTATTCTTTCCCGCTTGGAGGGTGGTTATAGATCACAATTCAGTTCCCCTTAGCCTTTTGGACACTTGCTGAATTGTTTTGACAAATATTAGTAATTTTCCAAATTATTTGGGCTTCTGAAGGCTCAAAGTGGCTTGAGTTTGTCACCTTTCAGCATCATGCCAGTTACTTTTATGATTTTTCCAGTCAGGTTCAGGAACAGTGATAATCTGTTCTCATTTGTTTGATAGTATGACAGCCTATCTCAGAAGACATACCACAAGCAGTTTTTTTTAAATGAAAGTGAATTTGAGCTTATTTTATTTTGAGAATTTCACAAGAGCTCTTGAATAATTGGGATACCTTTGGATATTATGAAACCTTGGTTGGCGGTTGATTTTAGGCCAAATGTTTACATGCCAAATAGAGGCAACTCTTGGTCAGTTGGGACTGACGATCCAGTGTTTGAGCAGAGCTGTCATCCCTGCTTCCACTTCCCTTGCTGGGCTCCCTGTTGATTTGTACCACCTCCTGAGGGCAGGAAGAGGAAGGAAAGGGAGACCTTCTTTCCCACTGCTGGCCTTTTCAGGGGATGCTGCGCCCGGCCTTTGGTGGGTTTCCTGGGCTGGGAGTAGGCTGTGCTGCCCTGTGCCCACAGGTAACCCCGTGCCCTTCCTGGCTGGCACACATGGGCCAGGGAGCAGAGCTTTCATCTGTCCACGTCCCTCACTGGCATTGTCCTTAACCAGCTGTGTTCACTCATTGTTTTGCTGCCAGCTCTGGTTAAAGGTTTGCTGGTGAAGAATAATGAAACCCTTTCTTGAAATGAGATTTTAGAGTTGTCTGTGAGTTTTGTCCCACAGGCTACCCTTTGTACCTAAATGTTTTTTGGTAGTTAACTGCTTGCAGAGAGACAGTACATGTATATATACTTTTTCTTCCTTTTGTTACACATATAAAAGTTAATTTTAGGGGCCGGTCCAGTGGCATAATGGTTAAGTTTGTGTTCTCCACTTTGGTGGCCCAGGGTTCACGGGTTTGAATCCCAGGCACAGACCTACCACCGCTCGTCAAGCCATGCTGTGGCAGCATCCCACATACAAAATAGAGGAGGATTGGCACAGATGTTAGCTCAGGGCCAATCTTCCTCACCAAAAAAAATTAATTTTAGTCTTATTCTCTTTATTTATAAGATCATGTGCTTATGTTTTTAAAAAGCCTGATGCTGAAGTACTTAGGAGTTGTGTCATGATGTTTGCAAAAAACGATCAGTTGATGAATCTAAATGAGGAGTTTATGGTGATTGTACTATTCTTTCAACTTTTTTTAGATTTGACAGATTCAAAATAATATTAGGGATAAAAGAAATAAAAAGGAATTATGCTTTTTTAAAAAAAAAATTCTGATGATAAAATCAAACTTGCGTTTGAAATGTGTTCCCCCTGGCCAGTGCCCACACTGGAGCCCCTGAGCTCGTGGCTCTGCACTGGCTGCTGGGGACCGGACAGTTCAGATGGCAGGAGCAGGAGCTGCCCAAGTCCACTCGCTGCTGCCCACTCCCCAGCTTCCGGCCCAGCCTTTCTCGCTGCCCCCGCCCTCTCCCTGGGGCCTGGGCTCTGGCTGTAGTCTTTCCTTCTTCCAGTTAAGGCAATCTTACCTAAGTCTGTGTTCCCAACATCTGGCACATAGTAGGTATGCAGTAAATGTCGAATGCATAAATTACTTCTGTTCAAGGTGGTGGTGAGTTTTTAAGGGAAAGGAGAACAGTGTACTTCCTAAGTACTGTTGGCTGTGTGCTCTGAGTTTTCCCTTTCATGACACGTGGTCAGAAATGCATGGGGGGCCTTTCCCACCGAGGGCAAGGGCATGCCAGCACTCACCTGCCTGTGGCTTGAGTTTATTTCAAAATAAAACTGGTCTGGTTTGAACCTTTCACTGTGACCATGTGTGTACACTTGGGGGGCTGGAGAGCCCCCAGATTTTACAGATGAAAATAGCGGATTCAGGATGAGAGCTCGAATTTTCTGGTTCCCAGTCCAGTTCTTTTCACTGCACCTCACAGCATCACTGAGTACTTTCTTCCACCACTGAGTTAAAAAATACGATGAACTTTCTGAAAAACACTTTGGATGGGGCCATCCCTACGCAGCCTGTAGGGGTAGAAAGCAGCCTTGCTTGTGAGGAGTTGGGAGGATCTCAGCTGCCCTGACGAGCGTGCGATTTCCCAAGGTGTGGTGACTGGAGACTTGGGTGTGCAGTGCTGACGGATGGGGAAGGGCAGGGCGTGTTGTTCCACGCCGGGTTCGAGAGCTTCAGAGCCCACCTCACGGCCTTCTCTTCCTTCTCCCGAGCAGCAGAGTGCTCCCTCATTGGATCCTCGTGATTTCTGCATGCCACTGCTGGCACACCTCTGCCTCTGCAGAGCATGTCCACTTTGTGATCCTACCTCTCGCTTACTGCCAAGCCTTCCTCCAGCCTGAACTTCTATGACTCCAGCCTCAGTGACAACTCTGGGTGGTAGATAGGGCTGATGGCCTTATTTTATACATAGAAGAGTCAGTAAGTTAGTAGTGGAGTTGGACCCAGTGTTCTTTCCATTACTCCGTGGTGCCCCTGCTGTGCCCGATATCCCCTCCAGCATAGCACTTTTCACGCCGCTTTGTAATTGGGCAAGCCCCATGAGCTCAGGAACAGAGTCCATCTTATTCACTGCTGTCTTCCTGGTGCTCAGGAGGTCCACAAAAAGTATTGAGAGTTCAAAGGTTAAAATTTGGATTCTCAATTTAGGAAACTTTGTACAGATGTCTAGTATAGATGTTGGCAAAAATTAAGACATTTACGAGGTATTTCCAAGGACCAGCTCTGGACAGGGTTGCATACATCTGTGTAGATTCTTACCCAGTGGACCTCACCCACACTGGCCAGATGCCCAGTGTTTCCTGCTCATAGGATGTCTTTCCATGCCAAGTCTAGACTGATAACCCTGTTAAACTGGAGTTCAGATTCACATCCAAAGAAATCAGTGTGTGCCCTCTTGGAGAGAACCCATGACGAGGTGTGGCTTTTGGCCATACCTTTAATGCCTCTTTCCAGGACTAGCCAGGATGAAAAAGGAGCTCTTAACTGGAACTTGGTTTCTTTCTTTTCCAAATATAGTAGTCCCCCCTTATTCGCGTTCTTCCTTTCTGCGGTTTCAGTTGCCCATGTCAACTGCAGTCTGAAAATATTAAATGGAAAATTCCAGAAATAAACAATTCATAAGTTTTAAGTTGTGTGCCATTCTGAGTAGTGAGGTGAAATCTCACGCTGCTCCGCTCTGTCCTACCTGGGACATGAATCATCCCTTTGTCCAGTGTATCCACACTGAATACACAACTCACCATTAGTCACTTAGTCACTGTTTTGGTTATCAGATCAACTGTCATGATATTGCAGTGCTTGTGTTCAAGTAATCCTTATTTTACTTAATAATGGTCCCAAAGCACAAGAGTAGCGATCCTGGCAATTTGGATATGCCTAAGAGAAGCCATCAAGTGCTTTCTTTAAGTGAAAAGGTAAAAGTCCTTGACTTAGTAAGGAAAGGAAAAAATCTTATGCTGAGGTTGCTAAGACCTATGGTAACTTTTATTAAAATATATTGTTATAATTGGTCTACTTTATTATTAGTTATTGTTGATAATCTCTTACTGTACCTAATTTATAAATTAAATTTTATCATACGTATGTTTGTCTAGGAATAAACAGTAGATATAGGGCTTGGTACTGTCCATGGTTTCAGGCATCTACTGGGCGTCCTCTATGGATAAGGGGAGACTGCTGTATAAAATACTATATCCTACCCTAAACTTGCTTTCAATCACACAAAAATTTTGATACCTTCAAATGTTCAGGCAACAATAAAAAAGATAGTTACAAGGTGGCTTATGAGGCAGTTGTTTCTACAGAGGTTCGGACAGCAGCAATCCCTTTAGGCTGGGTGAATATCTGTGGGGTGGATGGAAGAGGTAAGATGAACTTTAACAGCTCAATCCTTGGCTCAAGTTAATTGGGTTTACATGATGTCCTTGGAAGCAGTCAGCAGTCCTCAGGCTTAGGCAGGGGACAGAAAGAAAGGGAGTAAGAGTAGAAAAGAAAGAGGAGGGGCCAGCCCCATGGCCGAGTGGTTAAGTTCACATGCTCCGCTTCGGCAGCCCAGGTTTTTGCGTTCGGATCCTGAGCATGGACCTAGCACCGCTCATCAGGCCGTGCTGAGGCGGGGTCCCGCATAGCACAACCAGAAGGACCTACAACTAGGATATACAGCTGTGTACTGGGGGGCTTTGGGCAGAAGAAAAAAGAGAAAATAGAGGAAGATTGGTAACAGATGTTAGCTCAGAGCCAATCTTAAAGAAAGAGGAAGAGATGCGGGTGACGGAGAGTGACAATGTGTCGCCATAAATTGGCTTCAGTGCCCAGGCTGTTGGTTACTTCTTGTTGAGAAAGCTTTTACACCCACCCTACCCAGAAGGATGTTGAATAAACAAGCTTACTAATGGGCTAAAGTTGAATTTTTTAATCTCCATTGTGTTTAGGAGAAAAGAGCTGTGCAAGGGATAAGGCAGTGGTTCTCAACAGGAGACATTTGGCAATGTCTGGTGACATTGTTGGTTGTCACAACTCGGGGTGACATCTAGTGGGTAGAGACCAGGGACGCTGGTAGACATGGTACAATGTATAGGACAGCCCCCACAACAAAGAACCATCCAGCCCCCAAGTGTTGATAGTGCCAAGGATGAGAAACCCTGGGGTGAGACCTGTTGCGTGTAAGGGGACAGGGAGCTCTGGGAATCAGAGTGAACCATTGGTTCCTAAATAATTGTATAGAATTATAGGAATGAAACCCACACTGAAATCCATGAAACCCTTCACTTGGCCACTGTTTATCTGCCCACTGTCCTGACTTGAGCCCTAGAGGTGGAGCAGGTAATGGAGAATTTAGAAAGGCTGCAACTTACTGAAGGGTTGAGAATAGACCGACAGAGTCAAGGCCATCGGGGGACTGGGGCATTTGGCTCACAGTGCAGATGGAGGCACTCAGTCTACATGAGAGAGCATGAACAAAGGCTCCAGGCTGAGGGTAGAGGTCAAGGCTGTAGGTCAGGCTTAGCCACGGGTTGGGTCACCTTGGCTAGTCACTTTCTTGGAGCTTTGGCTTCTGCCCCTGCCTTCATTCTCCGTGGCTTTCCTAGCAGTGGCACCAGCAATCTTCCCACCTTACGAATCTTACAATATTTGGAGTCACTTTTGGGTTGGTCGTTCTCCCTGTCCATTTCTGCTTTTCACAAAGTGCTGCCCATTCTCCTACAGTAGAGTGATACTCCTCCTCCTCCGTCCCAGAGCCCCAACCCAGTCTTGGCACGCTGCTGCTACTCCTGAGTTACTTGCTGAGTGACAATCCAGCCGCCCCCCTGGAGGCAGCTCTCGGTGTAGAAATCAAATCTCTTTCAGCTGGGCTCTCTAGCACATGGTAGTAGGAGCAGAGAGGAGAAACAAGTGTATGGAGGGCTTGTGTTGTGCCCAGCACATTACATGTGCTGTTCTAAGTAGTACTCACGATGATACCGCAATCTTTGTTGTCCTGATGTACAGGTGAGAAAACTCAGGCTGAGAAGATTCAGAGGCATATATAAGTGGCAGGCTGGGATCTGAAGTCAGGCCCATCTGAGCTCATCCTGCTCTTTCTGCTGCACTGACCTGTGGTGGAAATATTTCTTGGTAATGTGCCCTCCCTCGGCTATTAAAGTCATTTTCCGGAAACAGCAGTTGGATGACCACTGCGGATACTCGCAGTTGCTTCCCGTTGCCTCTTAGGTCAGCTCCTTCCAGCCAGCCAAGGGCAGTGCTTCCCACTGGAGGCCCGTTCCCTGCCCTATTTAACAGCACGGTTTCCTGTCCCTCACCACCTGGGTGCTCCTCTGGCCAAGGAAGCGGGGTTCCACCTTCCGCTTACTGCGCCCAGCCAACCGTGGGCTCCCTGCGCCAGCGCCCTGTGTTGGCTCACCACTCAGCTCTCAGCCTGGTACCCAGCAGGCTCTCAATGTTTGCTGAATGAGTTCTCAGACAAAGGGCACAGATCCTTCCCCACCCTGTGAAAGGCTGCCTCTCTGCTTCTCCAAACACCTTCCTCAGCCAGAAAACCCAGGCCAAGGAAGCCCTGTATAGGCCAGCTAAATAGCGCTCCACACCGGTCCCCTGCAGGTGGGGTTTTGTCCTGCTCAGAGACCTCTACCCTGTTTGTTTCTCCAGCCCTATCCTCTCGACTGCTGCCTTTCCCGCCCAGCATAAGCCATGCTGAGCCCCCAGCTCTGCCTTGGCACAGGGTTGTCGTGGATTGTCCTTTTCTCCTGGAGAGGCGACTGCCTCTGGAGCCCTGCTCAGACATCTCATCAGCTAAATTCTGATCAACTGACATGGACCGAGCCCCGAGCTGGACATCTTAATTTGCCTCTCAGGGTCCCTCTTGCCTCTTTCTGCCCTGCTCTGTGCCCAGGAGGCTGACCTGTACAAACTGCCTCTGGGGCTCCCGTGCCCTCTGACTTCCAGTCGGCTGTGGCCAGTGGGAGACATCAGCAGGAGCTGGAAGAACAGGAGGAAAGAGAGGGTTTGGGGTATTCGTCGCTGCTGCCCCCACTTCTCCCTGCAGGGCTGGCCACATCCCTCAGGGGTATGTCACAGCTCCTCTCATGGCAGCTTTCTCACCACACTCTCCTTCCTGGGACTTTGGCCCCAGGGCACCGCAGTGCCCACTGTACTGTCCTACAGCTTTGTAAAGTCCCTGTTGAACCCTCCTCAAGTTCTCCTAACTGGAGTGGCTCACTTCTTACCTGCTCGGACTCTGCTTGATACAAATATTTACTGTGAACCCGGATGGGCACAATATGGTTCCTGCCCTGGAGAAGCTCCTGGGAGTGACGCCTTCAGTTTGCTCTATGGTGAGTGTCAGATGCCTGTGTGCCACAGCGGCTGTTATCTGGCAGATTCAGAAAGGCTTCCTGAGGAGATTCCTGGAAGTTGGGAGGTTAGACTTAGCCAAGTGACAGTCTAAAGTGGGAGCGCCTTTTGTCCCAGCCAAAACCAGAGGCGCGACACTGAGTGAGATGTACCGGGACCTGCCAGCAGTTTGGGGGTCCTAGAGGGTGGCAGTGAGTGAGGAGGCAGGTGAAGGCCTGGTGCCTTAGACCTTGTCACTGCCCTGCTTTAAATACCGGGTGGCTTTTCCTCCCAGATGTGCGTTTATCAAGATGGCCCCGCTGCTGTGCAGAGCACCCTCGGAGGGGATGGCGTGAGGGGCCAGGCAGGTGACAGGAAAATCAGTACATTCAAGAGATGATAAGAGCAGAAGAGTAGGGCAAGGCAGGGGCAGAGGATGGGAGTCAAGATATTTCTGGTAAAATAGGTATTTAGCAGGTTGAGGTGGCTTGGCATAGAGAAGGGTCATATCGGGAGACAGGGCAGGGGTCTAGAAATTCAAATGAGCACAACTAGCTATTTGCAGATAGGTTATTGAGAGGTGAGCTTTGTATTCAGAGGCACTGGGCTGGGGAACAGGGAGATGGCTGGGGAGGAAAGGACCTGAGCATGGGGCAAGCTGCAGGCTGTGCCTGTGCAAGGGATCTTGGCCAGCTTGGGGTGACTGGTGGCCTGGGCTGAGAAGGGAGAGAGACCAGGGATGCTACAGCTGGGGCCTGTAGGGAGGCCTGGTCAGACTGCCGTGCGACTCCACTCATGTGGCTTGCTCCCCCTCCGCTGCCCTTGGCTCCTTCTCAGCCCTGCCCTTGCACTCTGGAGCTGCCCCTCTGAGCCACGTCCTTGAAATAAAGTGCATCCATGCGTCCTGCACCATGAATCTTAAACCTGCCGGGCCACCCAATTGTTAAACTGCCCCAAAGGCGGAATGGGCAGGATCTGGTGAATGTTTGGAGGTGGAAGGAGGCGAGGGTGCCTTCTAGGTCTGCTGGCATATGGGGCTGGTGGGGCTCCTCATGGAGTCCGGGGTCCTGGGAGGGGAGAGGAGGGGACGAAGGGAGCTCTCTCCCGGTTGTTGAGTTGCATGTGTTTCGGGGACAGTGGGCTACACTCAACACCAAGTCAGGGGAGAGAACAGAGTGGGAGATTTCGGAGGCATCAGGACATATGTGGTCCTTCAAACCATAAGGTCACCCGAGGAGAGGAGGAAAGAGGATTAGTAAGCCAAGGGCAGAGTGCTGGAGAACACTGATGTTTAAGAGGCCGGGGCAGGAGGAGGAAGCTGGTCAGGAGATCAAGAAGAAATGGTTGGGGAGGGAGGAGGAGGACTGGGGAGTGGAGTCCTGGAGGCAGAGAGGCAAGATTCGAGGAGGAAGTGGTCAACCTAGCCAGACGCGGCAGGGCCCCTTTGAAGTGAGGTCTGCAGAGGGACAGTTGAGGTGACCGCATGGCTGTCACTTGTGGGGAGCCAGGTCAGAAGCAGCCCACAGTGGGGCAAGAAGGGAATGTGGGCGAGGGATTGTCACCAGGAGGTGGAGGACTTCTTCAGAAGAAGTGGGGTGTAGCTGCAGGACGACATAAGGAGCTTTTAGGTTTCAGTGGCCCTGATTTGGTTCCTGGGCACAGTCCTACACCGCTCTGTTAGTGGCCCACATACTAAAAAATAGAGGAAGAGTGGCGTGGATGTTAGCTCAGAGTGAATCTTCCTCAGCAAAAACAAAAAACAAAAAACAAAATGGAGACCTACCTTGAAAATTCCCTGAGCAGACAAGACCAGTTTAGTCATACAGGCGAAGCTTAATGTAGCTTATTTTGTAAGACTAACTTAACCTGGGTCATTTCTTGTTTATGCCTCTGCAAATCATAAGCAAAATTTAAACTGTTTCTCAGGGTTGGTATGAGGTAACACTGACCAATTCCCTATCATTTAGGAAAATTCTAATAATATAATCAATCTCTGTGAAGAATGAACAGTCACTGCCTTCTCACTGTGTAAGCTGCTTTATAACAATATGCCCCTGAACCTCACTCCACATTTTGGTTTGAGTTCCTCCAGTTTGCAAACTGTCTTTTTGGTGTGTGCACAATAAACTTTACTACGGCAGTTCATTGGTTTGACTTGTGTTATTTCTGAACTTTTGACACGTGTAAGTACTCAGTACTCACTATTAGCAGCACAAGAAGATCCTTTAGCATGGTCTCTATTTCAGTCTGAAGGCCCCCCAGTGATGTCCAGATTCAAGGAAGCTGACCCCCTGGGAGGGGAGTGTAATAAAATTGCCTGATGGAGAGCCCGGCCCTGGGTGGAGGTGGGCAGAGACCCCAAAGGGGACAGATTGGGGGTTCATCTGACAGACTGATGAATGATGATTCGATGGGGAAAGTAAACAACCATTTGGTGACACCCCCTGGATGCTGTATGCCTGGTCACCTAATGGTCATGTAACGGTTCCTTTGTGCCCTCCCAGACGTGGTGGGTGTCGCCTAGGGGTTGGAGCAGCCATGATCATATTCAGTGAACACTGCCTGCCAGCCATCTTCAGAGCACCTCATGTGCTGATGTCTGGTCTGCCCGTGCCTTAGGAGGTAGGTTCTGTCAGTCTTACTGGGTTTCGCCCTGGCCTTGGATGTGGGAACTGAAGCTCAGATTGTGGAGTAACTGTCTAGGGTGCCAGGGCCAGGATATAGTGGCGCTGGGGTTCTTAGTCTCTGCAATGCTGCTGGAGGCAGGAGGCCCTGGTGCCTGATGGAGGGAGCCTCTAGCAGAGGGCGTAGCAGGGGAGCCTGAGCAAGCGAAGAGCACCTACATCACTGAGCCTGGTGGCTGACGGCTGACGGGGCGCTTAGGGAGGTCAGTTTGTTTGCAGGGGGTGGGGGCAGGGCAGGAAACTGAAGTGGTTCACTCCTGAAGGCCTTGGGAGAGGGAGGCTGTCCACTGAAAGTGGGGGGCGTATGGTGGGAAAGGTGGGGATCAGCTCCACAGAGGGAGGCAGAGGGCCGAGGATGGAGAAAGGGTGGTCAGTGCACTAGGGCGCTGGGCCCCCCTGGTTTCCCGTCTGTGCAGTGGAGGGGGTCTGTCCAGCAGGGCTCAGTGGCCACATGGGGGTGTGGGAGGAGAGAAGGTGGCTGGGGACATCCTGAGTCAGGGTCTGCAGGGCCTGGCAGGGGACGTGCCCCCTCTCTCCCAATGGGTTTATGGCCCCAAGAGAGTTAACTCTGCCCTCCTCTACTCTCTCGAACACACTTCTGTTCCTGGGAGCCACGCATGGGGTTGTCCTTGCTGAATCACGAGTCTGACTCCAGAGGGCAGGCAACGTATCTTTTTCTATCTCCAGCACTTGGTACAATGAGGGCAGAGAATCCTCAAGGACAGGAGCAGAGCTCGGTGCATAGTAGGTGATTGCATATTTGTTCCATCAGCCTGGAAACTTCTCAAGGGAAGGGGTTGGGGCTCCTGGCCCCCTTTGGTCTCTGCCTCTCCTGAGACATCTGTACTCACTAACATGCACTCACACAAACACGTACTCTGACACATACACATACGAACACATGCACTCATACACATGAACTCACACTCACATGAATGTGCGTGCACACACACACTACTTCAGTCAGGTCTTTAGGTGCAGGGCCCGTCCTGGGGCCTCCCAGTGGCATTGCTGTGGTATCATGTGGGGATTCTGCTCACAGCTTAATTGCTCCTAAATTTGTCCGCAGCACATTTAGGCTCTGAGCCTAAGGGGCTTGCAGACTCTGGGTGAGCCTTGGTCCCTGCCCTTGAGAAGGTCCTGGTTGCCCAAAGAGGTTGGCCAGAAGTGAAGAAGGCCGAGGGCAGGGACAAACAGCAGCGCCTACGGTGTGCGCCAGGTGCTCGGCACAGGTGATTTCATTCACTCTTCACAAGGACCCTGTGAAGCAGGTATCGCTCACCTCACTTTGTGAAATGGAAACTGTATCGCTCACCTCACTTTGTGAAATGGAAACTGAGGCTCTGTGTTAATTAGTTGCCCACAGCAAGGGATGGAGCCAGGATTTTGGCCTTGGTCTGGCTCCAAAGGTCCTCTCAATACTAGATGGAATCCTTGTTGGCAAAACCACTGGGAGGAAAGAGGCTTTGTGCTGCCTGCCTTGGCCTTTTGAGTACATAACACAGTACTGCATAAAGGCACAAGTTCACATGGGTCAGTGCTTCTAAGCTTTTATGGGGCCCTCTGACAACCTGAAACCTGGTGAGGGTTATGGACCCTCTCCCTGGAATGGTCCCTACACCCAGAGGCAGCATAGACAACTTCGGGTATGACTTCAGGGTTTCGAGGTCCCTGAGACCTCCAGTGGCTCCCAGGTTGAGAGGTGTTCCTTAGCAGCGCAGCAGATGAGAAGAGGTGACTGTCCACGCCCTGCACAGGATACAGATCACAGTGCACAAGGAGGTCTGTATGTGTATGTTCATTTCAGCCTTTTTTTGGTGTGTGTGTGAGGAAGATTGTTGCTGAGCTAACATCCGTGCCAATCTTCCTCTATTTTACGTGTGATGCTGCCGTGGCATGGCTTGACAAGCTGTGCTACGTCGACACCCAGGATCCAAACCTATGAACCCCAGGCCGCCGAAGCGGAGCACATGAACTTAAGCACTACACCACTGGGCTGGCCCCTCAGCCTCAGTTTTAATAGTGAGAACTGGAAACAACCTGAGTGGCCGTCAGTAGCAGGCTGGTTCAGTAAGCAAGGCCCATCCACGCCACCTGGCAGCTCCAAGAAAGGACAGCATAGGTGTAAATAGATGGAGCTCTCTAAGACACACTGTCAGGTGGGCAAAAGCATGATGAAGAGTGATATACACACTGTATTTATGTAAAATAAAAACACCCAACAATATTACTTATTTCCTACACATGTAGAAAAATCTATAGAAATGCATGGGAAAAGGACTGGATCAAAATCCAGGACACTGCTAATAGGGTAGTTTGGGGAGGGTAGAAGGTCCTTGTTGAAGGTGTCACAGCCCTATTTATAGTGCTTTAGCTCTTTTATAAGGAGAATGTATCCCTGTATTGTTCATATATGTAAAACGAATTTAAAATGCAGCGCACACACTAATGTGTGGGGGAAGGAGGGGAGGAGGTGGTGTTGGGTAGGGGAAACATGTCAGACAACACTATTCCACTCCTGACCTTGACAGTTACCTGCCAGTGACCTTGGACAAGTCACCTTAACTCTCTGAGCCTCAACTTCCTCTTCTGTTAAGTGGGGATGATAATGTTTGCCTTCCAGGGCTCTTGTGAGGCTGAAGTAGGATAAAGAACTCCTAGCACATAGTAGGTCCTCAACGAATCATGGCTGTTATTGTTATTTCAACTTGCAGCCCCCAAAATATTTGAGCTCTTACTAGGTGACAGTTAGGTTAAGGGCTTTAGAACCATATCTGGTTCAATCAGAGATGACTTCCTGGAGGAGGCAGAGTTTGAGCTGCTTGAATGTGTGGGAAGCAGAGCAGCAGTGGTTCAGAGAGAGGGCTGTGTGCAGAAGCCAGGAGGGATTATGTCTGTGTGGCCATTTTTAGTAATGATATTACTTATCTTCATATTGTAGACAAGGATATTTGGAGAGTCTGAATAAGTTGCCTGTAAACACACAGCTAGGAAGCACAGAACTGATCACACAGACGGAATGGGCTGAGGAAGAGAACTTGGGAAAATGCAGAAAACGGGGGTAGTTCTGCGGGAAGGGGAAGAGGGAAAGAATTGACTTTGGCACCAGAAAGACTCCTGAAGACAGGAATGTGGGGCATTTAATGGCCAGTGTGGCCTTGGTGAGTGTTCAGTAAGGGTGGGCAGAGCAGGCCCAGGAGAGACAGCAGGACCTAAAGTCTTACCCTTTAGGTCTTGACAGAGGCCGCTGGCCAGCAGCTCTGTAACTCCCCCAAGGCCCAAGTGGAAAGGGTTTGGGCCAGCCCCCTGGGAGGGATGCCAGCCAGAGGCTGGGAGTCTTTCTTCCCCAGGACCCCTCCAAGAATGGGTGAGTTGAGAGCTGGCTGGCAGTGCTGCATCAAATTAAGACGACATATACCCCCTGACCCAGCAATTCCGCTCCCTAAGTTCTCAGGCAGGGCCATAGGGGTCCTGTGCAAGGATGCTCGACACAAGATTGTTGAAGGGTGTTGGAGGGAATGTGGGTGTCAGTCATCCTGAGTGGGTAAATACATGTGGAGGGTGCCCTCTAGGGACTGAATGTGCCCCTAGCAGCATGGATGGGTTTTAAAAATACGGTGCTGAGTGAACCAAGTAAGAAATACATAATGTACTAAGCATGAACCCCAAAAATACATGCTCATGTTTTGCAAGAACACATACAAATGGTTGGTTATGGGGTGAGGGTGAGGAATAGGGATGAAAATGAGATACCTACAAAGACTGTGGTGGAAATTCCGTCCCTCTGCCGGTGAGAGGGGAGGCCAGCGGTCAAACCCACATTTCTACACGCATTGCGCCACCTAGTGGGCACGAGGGCTCCCAGCTCCCCCCGTCGAGAAGTTAGTGCGCCGCCCTGGTACCCAGACACCCAGGGCAGGGGCTGCCTGAATAGGTCCCTGGAGCAGAGCAGAAGGGAGAGGGCTGGCTGGGGTTGGCTGTGGGTGGTGTTCCAGGTCCAGGGGGTGGGGGGAAGCGGGCGCCCTGAGCTGGTGCAGGGGTGAGGAGGGTTCAGACAGGCTTGCCCTACTTCCCGGAGGGGCCCTGCGACATCAGGCCAGTCCCTCACACCCACTGCTGCAGGCAGGCGGATGTTCCAGAGGGGGCAGAGGCCGAGGACCAGATGCCAAATTCCCACATGCAGCCCGCCCTCCTGGCAGGACTCGGAGCATCTGGCAGGATCGTCAGGAAAGCAAAGAAGAGAGGAGAGAGGGTAGAGACGCTCAGAGTCCAGAGAGTCATGCCTGGCTGAAGACCCAGCGCAGCGGAGAGTCTGCAAGCACAGACCCTGGCACCAGATCACCAGGGTTCAGAGCCCTTGGGCAAGTCTCTGGTGCCTCGGTTTCCCCTGCTTGGAACACAATAGTATCTACCTTGTAGGGATGTTATGAGGATGAAATGAGTAAAAATAAAGCCATTGGAATAGGGCTTCTCTCAGAATGAGGGCTAAGTGTTGGCTGCTGTTATTATCTGAGGGTCACCCAACCCTGTGAAGCTGACACCCCATCCTCTATGCTCCCCAGAGAATGGGGCTGGGGACCTGGAGGGAGGGAAGGTCATGGGCCTGGGGGCTGTGGATCTTGGACAGAAAGACCTGGGCTGATGGGGGTCACTGGCAGTAGGGCCTGGGGCTATTGTCTAGGAAGGGACCACAGACCCAAGCCAGGCCTGGGGGCAGGGGTGGGTAGAGTGAAGCAGCGTGGGGTCCTGGGTTGTGGCACTCCATTCTTGGGGTCTGCAAAAATACCTCCTTATCTACTGCCTGAGCTCCTCTGCTCTCCTGAGTACCCACCCACTGTGTTGTCGAGGTTTTGTGTGTTCAGGACAAATATGGTGCTGTCTAGGGGGAACCAGCCATGTTGGTTATCTCTGGGGTTTGAGGGGCCCTGCCCCGCCCCCCCCCTTCAGTTCACGGTTCACCACTTCCCTCCTTCTCCCTTCTCCTCTCTTCTCATTTATTTTAGCTGGCCCTCCCCTCATCCCCAGCCTCTCCTGGCTCCTGCAACAGAGTCATCTTCCTAAAGCACAGCACAGTTTAGCCTGTTCAAGAACCTTCCTTGGCTTCTCATTGCCTGCGAGTCAATCAGACATCTTTGATAGGCATTCAGGGCCCCTTATAATCTATAATCTATAATCTAATCTAGCCCACCCTGCCTTCTCACACCATGACTTCTACTCTCCTCATCCTTAAAGCCCTCATTCAGTTGTTCTCTCCTCCATGAAGAATTCCCTGGCAAACTGGCCACCCCCCGTCCCTGTCATTATATCAGTTATCATTAGTCTCTTACCACATTTGGGAACAGCCTGTTCAGTGGGTAGGGGAACAAAAACATGGGCTTTGATGCCAGATTGCATGGTGGAATCTTGATTTGGCCGATCACCAGCTGTGTGGCCTTGGGCAAGGTAGTTAACCTCTCTGAGATACAGTTTTCTTATCTGCTAAGTGAGGATAAAGCTCTTATTACACAGCTTGGGTTGTGTAATTCCTCCCCATGACCTCTCCTTAGAGAGGCCTTCTGCCACCACCCTCTAAGTCACTGGCCCCCTTCTGCTTTGTCTCACCTTCTGTTTATTTTCTTCTAGGGCTTACCCCAATCTGTGATTTTCCTACTTTTGATTTGGTTGTCAACTCCATGAGGATGGGTCTCTTGTCTCTGGGATTATGGGAGATGAATAGCCTTGAAAAGTGTTAGTCCCTGGCCTTGCCTCTTCCATCTGCTCATCTGGGAGCCCCTCAGGGCAGGGGCTGTGGCTTTTGCATGTCTGCATTCTTAGCACCCAGCACTGTGCCTGGTCCAGAGTGGGCCCTTAGTCTGTATTTGCTGCCTGCCTCCCCATCCTTGTTCTTCCCCCCTCTTTATCCTCACAGCTCCCTGTGGTCTCTTGATGGCTTCTAATGTATATCAGGCTGAGCCTGGCATCTCCTAGACTGGGAGCGTCCTGGGGGCAGGCCCCAGGTTTCTGCCACTTACTTTGCTTCTAAGCCCAAGACAGAATTTTAAGTGGGAATTTGGGGTACCTTTCTGGCTGTAGTATTAGAGGCCTTGGCCATGCCCTGAGCATCGCCCTGGGTGGTAGGACAGTGACCTAGAATGGTATGATCTAGCCTGAGAGACTTAGAGAGGGCCAAGAGGTCCCCCTGATGCCCAGGTGCCCCTCTCAGGTGGGGGAGCCTGGGCTGTGAGTTTCCTGGGGTGAGTGGTGTCCACACGGTCTAAGGAAGCCTCATTTGGTTCACAGGAAAATTGGTCCCTGAACATGGCTTGTCCCTTCTTAGGCCAAACCAGAGGTCTGGTCAATGGGAGAGTGCCATGGCTCCATGTCACTCACTCCACTGCTGGAGAGTGGACCTCTGGCACCAGGAAGCAGGAACCAGAGTGTTAGTATGTAGAGGCTGGCCTGTGAGGCTGTGGTGCCCAGCCTGGAATCAGTCTGCTGCTGTGCGGATGAGGGGGAGGGTCTGGAGAAAGCCACCTTGGCAGGGATGGACCCCGGGGCTCCACCCTCCTCCTACCCACTGAGCAAGTGAGGCGGGATTCACCCTCTGCAGGAAGAGGGAGAGCCGTGCTCCTCGGATTTGAAGATTTATGAATAAAACTTCAAAAAGTCATTTTGGGAACTGATGTAAGAATTGCTGGCATCTTATTTTGTCAAGTAAGGACATAGGATAATTTAAAAAGATTAATTTCCCATTACTACATCCTAACAAAAAGAACATTTTAATACCCCCCAAAGAAAAGTAGAAATAAAAACTAGTCTTTCCCTAGAAAGGTTGATAGGCACTCTTATACTAACATTTTGAGCTGTAGACAGGTGAGAACATGGTCAGGGATCAGCTCTTGGGAATTGTTTTTTGTAGGGAGGTGTGTGTGTGTGTGTGTGTAGGAAAATGATGTGGAAGCAGGTAGCTGCCTAAGTGGTATGATTGGAGGGGAAAGGGAGTGCTCCCCCATCCCAAATGTTTCTTGGATGAATCCAGAAATTCTTCACTTCTCTATACCGTTTAGGCTTTCTACAGATTAACTAGTTTTCTCTTTGGAATTTGCAAACGTCCCATGGGCAGGGTCCATCAAGGAACCTGGACAAGAGTTGCTGTGTGCATCCAACCTCTGGGAGGGTGTTTGTCCAGGTGGAGTCTGGCAGGGATAGAGGTCAAGGGCCTATGTGGGTAAAGGAGAGGGAGGAAAGAGACCAGCCTTTGCTGAGCACTCCCTGTGTGTCAGGTGCCATGCTCAGGGCGTTTCCACCTGTGTTAACTCACTGACTTCTCCCAACAACCCGGAGGGCCTCTTCTTCTTAGCTCCATTTTCCAGATGAGAACAGTGAGGCCCAGAAAGGCACAGTGTGGGTCCAAGTTCACAGAGCCGGTGGTGGAGCCAGCATTTATATCCGGGTGTGTCAGAACTCCAGGCTAGTGCTTTTATTTCTGCAGCAGGCCAAGTCACAGGAATGTTTACAGACAACTTGAGTCCCATATCTGTGTCAGCACAGCGTCCATTAGACTTGTGTTCTATTTGTTCTGTCCATCCCGAAACACTGTGGCTGACTTTGTGTCGGCCGCTCCCAGGCCCCGTGGAGGGAAGGATCAAGAACTGGTGTGATCCAGGCTCTGCCCTTACGTCACTTTTTTAAAAACTTATTAAAAAATTGTGGGAAAATACATATAACGTAAAATTTACCATTTAACTATTTATAAGTGTACAGTTCAGTTCATTTCACTGCGACCATCGCCACTATCTTGTTCCAGCACTCCTTAAGTGGTCACTCTCTGTTCCTCTTCCCCCAACCCCTGGCAACCACCGATCGACTTTCTGTCTCTATGAATCTGCCTATTTTGGACGTTTCATATAAATGGAATCATACAATATGTGGTCTTTGGTGTCTGGCTTCTTTTACTCAGCATGATGTCTTCCAGATTCATCCATGTTGTACCGTGTATCAGTATTCCATTCTTTTTTTTTTGAGGAAGATTAGCCCTGAGCTAACACCTGCTGCCAATTCTCCTCTTTTGCTGAGGAAGACTGGCCCTGAGCTAACATCCGTGCCCATTTTCCTCCACTTCATATGTGGGATGCCTGCCACAGCATGCGTGCCAAGTGGTGCGTAGGTCCGTGCCCAGGATCCAAACCGGTGAACCCCGGGTCACCGAAGCGGACTGTGTGAACTTACCCACTGTGCCACTGGGCCAGCCCCAAATCTATTCCTTTTTATGGTTGAATAATATTCCATTGTATGGATAGACCACATTTTGTTTATCCATTCATCAGTTAATGGATATTTAAGTTGTTTCTACCTTTCAGCTATTGCGAATAGTGCTGCTATGAACATTCTTGTCCAAGGTTTGTCTGAACACCTGTTTTCAATTCTTTTGGTACATACAAGGAGTGGAATTGCTGGGTCATATGGTGACTCTATGTTTAACTTATTGAGGAACAGCCAGACTGTCTTCCACGGCAGCTGCATCATTATACATTCTCAGTAGCCGTGTGTGAGGGTTCCAATTTCTCCTCCTCCTTGCCAGCTTGTTATTTTCCTTTTTATAGCCATCCTACTGGTGTGAAGTGGTATCTTGTGGGTTTTTTATTTTGCATTTTCCTAATGACTAATGGCATTGATTTCTTTGCCCTTGACTCTTTGGGGCGCCTCCAGCAGGTCCCTCAGCCTCTCCATGCCTCAGTTTCCTCATGTCTGAATCAGGACACTACCTAGAGTGGTTGTGAGGAAGACATGGGTGAGTCATGCAAAGAACTTGGCACCCGTGCCCGGGAAATAGTCAGGGCTCTCAAGGCCGTCTCAGGCAGCCCCAGGCCTGCCCTTGCTCAGCCAGGGGAGAGGCTGGCCACTGGGGGGACCCTCCTGGCTCTGACCAGCTGGGACTCTGCAGGGTAGTTAGAGCTGCTCCCCTCTGCCTGGCAGCCCCCGCCCCCCTGCCTCCACCACCCGCGACTCCACAGGGAACCAGAACCCTTCAGAGGCTGGTCCGGGGCTGATTCTGTTCAACCCAGAAGATATTTATGGAGCATGGCAGATCCCCTGAGACCCCTTTCCGTTTCTGTGCACCCTCCCTGCCCTCCGTGTGTGTTCCCTGCTGTGCGCTCTCTCTCTGCAGACTGCACTCAGCTACCAGAGCATGGCGGAAGTGCCTGGAAGTTTATCCCCCAAGGTGGCCCTTAGCCAGTGACTGGGGTGCAGGTGAGAGAAGGCCCAGTTCCCCTGTCTGGCATGGGGACAACCCTGAGGTGTATCTTACACTCCAGAGTCCTGTGGGACAGGCAGAAACCATCCTCGGCACCCTTGTTGGCCTCTTCCTCTTCCATTTGCTTCCCCCAGGCCCTCTCCTGTCCCCTGGGAGCACTTAGCCAGGAGGGCCCCATCTCAGGATCTGTTTCTAAGGAACTCAACCAAAGACACAGAGCACCTGCCGGGGGCCAAGTCCTGTGGAAAATGCTGAGATAGGGGCTGTCTCCCTGGCCCAGTGGTTAAGTTCGCGCACTCCGCTGTGGCGGCCCAGGGTTCGGATCCTGGGCGCGGACATGGCATCACTCATCAGGCCACGTTGAGGCGGCGTCCCACATCCCACAACTAGAAGGACATGCGACTAAGATATACAACTGTGTACAGGGGGTGTTTGGGGAGATAAAGCAGAAAACAAAACAAAAAAAAGAAAATGCTGAGATAGACAAAGAGAAACAAGATGCAATTCCTTCCCCAAAGGAGCTCACAGCTTGGTTGGGGCTGGTCCTGACAGCAGCAGTAAAGCTCATAGCCAATGTTGCGCACGTACTGCGTGTAAGGCACCAGGCTGAACACTCAATATACGTGACTTCATTTAAACCTTTTAACAGCTCTGTGAGGGACAGTATCACCACTCCCACTTCACAGATGAGAAGACTGAGGCCCAGAGAGATTAACTAATACGTGGTGGGGGTGGCACAGCTTGGAAGAGGCAGTACTCACCCTGAGCTCAGCTTTGTCTGCCTCCAAAGACCCAGCTCCTGACCTCTGTATTAGGTGCCATTTCTTTGCAGAGGGACAAGCTTCAGGGGGAGGGAGCAGGGAATGCCTCAGCTGCTCCCATCCCAGAAAGGACAGACATTCCCCAGGGCTGCGCTGTGAGTGGCTGTGAGGGAGTTTCACAAGTAATTAGTTACTGATTTGGTCAACTTTCTGTGAAAGATTTAAATTAAGAAGAAAAAGAGTAAATTCAAGCCTGCCTCTGATCCTGTCATTCACTTACTTTCTACTCTGCTTTCCAGAGCAGGAGACACATAGAAGTCCTGCGCCAGTGCCAGCACTGGCTGCCCCGGGGGAAGGGCCCGTTCACGGGGTAAAGAGGGTACCAGCTGCTGCTCTGCCTGGTCTCCCCACCCTCTGAGCTCCCAGGAGGCAGATGGGGGACAGGTGCCTCAGGCTCCCATGGGGGAAGGAGGCGTGGCCATTGGCCCGTACCCCTTTGTGGTTGAGCCCCCCAACACACACACACACACATGCACATGCACACGCACACATCAACAACCACCAGATCCCTCAGGAATCAGAAGTACTGTCTTAGGAGAGGCCAGTCTGTCCCTCTCTGAGAGTGCATTGGGGTGGTCAAGAGCACAGACTCAAGGCAGACTGCCCCGGATCAAATCCTAGCTCTGCTGGTTATAAGCTGAGAGACTTTGGGAAAGAGCCTCTCTATGCCTCAGTTTCCCCATCTGTAAAACAGGGACAATAATAGCATTGGCCTCTTAGGATGGCTGTGAGAATTAGTTGAGATAATATACATAAGGCAGATAGAACACTGCCTGGTGCATAGTAGGAACTATACAAGCATCCACTATTACTATTACTATTGTCAAGAAAGGAGAGTCCAGGCCAGGCTGCCACCCCTCACCTAGGAGTCACCCTACAGCCCCTGATAGAGCCCCTGAGTCTGGACACACTCTTCCAGACGGATGTCCCTGGACCCCTCTGTGTTCGTAGAGGGCAGGATAAAGTCTTCTGTCTTCCTCTTTCCCAAGCCCTCCCCTTCCTGGCTTGCATCTCACCCATACAGCGTCCCTGGTGCTCCCCTGAGTGAGAGGCTCTGGGAGTGGGACTAGGGGCTGGATGGAATGGTCCCAAGGGCACCACCCCAGATTCTGAACGAGGACACTCTGTCTACCAGCCTACGGGCCTCATGGTGACGGGGTGTTGGCAGCTGGCTCAGTGTCATGCATCTGTGACTAAGCCAGCTCTGTCACTACCTGGCTGTGTGATTCTGACCAGCTCCCTCCCCTGGTCCTGGTGACAGTATGACCATTCATGAAACATCGCCTCATGTAATGCTCAAACTCACCTGGTGATTCTGGTCCTCATTACATGGACTTGGAGGCAGAGGCAGCCAGAGGTGAGCAACCACAACAAGAACAGAGAGACTTGGTTGGGGAGGGGCTGGGCCAGTGGAGACTTCTCCCCCCTGATAATAGCTGGCCTCACTGGGTGTTTCCCCCGTTCCAGGCAGGTGCTGTTAAGGTGAGGAGCTTAGGGCCATGGGCAGGTGGAGCCAGAACTGGAACCAGATCTGCTTAGATGTGGTTCCAGTGCCTGACCCTTGGGCCTCAGTGACAAAGGCCAGGTCTGGGAGGCCAGGCTTTGGTGCTGAGATCGTGCCTCTTTCTCACGTGTGGCCCATGGCCGGCAGGGTGAGCTGAGAAGATGCAGGGAGCCTTGGCCACACAGAGGGCAGAAGGCTGTGTCTCCCCTATCACATTGGGGCTCCTTGAAGTCAGAAACCAGTCTCCTCACATGGGAGACTTTCTTATTGGAAACTTTCCTTTTTTAAGTTTCTAGTATAGAAACTTTCCAACAGACATGCAAGTAGAGTGTAAAGCATAATGAACTTCCATGCACCCATTCCCAGACTCAGCAGTGTCAATTCATGGCCAATCTGATTTCATCAATCCCGCCACCCACGCTCTCCCGCCCCACCCTAGATGATGATGATGACTATGATAACTTTTTCCTTCTTCTTCTTCCGAAAGTACTCTCCCCAGTACATAGTTGTATATTCCAGTTGTGAGTCCTTCTGGTTGTGGCATGTGGGATGCTGCCTCAGCATGGCTTGACAAGGGATGCCATGTCTGCGCCCAGGATCTGAACCAGTGAAACCCTGGGCCGCTGAAGCAGAGCGCGCGAACCTAACCACTCGGCCACTGGGCCGGCCCCCCTAGATTATTTTGAAGCACACTGCAGACAGCATATCATTTCACAGACATTTCTGAATGTGTCTAAAGATAAGGACTCTCCTTAAAGAAAAGAAAGAAAAACCCTTAATTACAGAGACTTTTGTGAAGGCAAATGCTTCTCATTTCCTCCTTGCAACCAGCTCAGGCAAGCCCCATTGCTCCAGGTTTGAGGTTCCTTCTACTTCCATTTCCAGGGCACAAAAGCCACGCAAGCTGGGTGGGGCTTCAAGTCTGCCGTGGATTGACTTTGGCCAAGACCCTCCCTTGCTGGTGGTGGGGGGTGGTGGGAGAGGTGACCTCGGAGGTCAGCCCATTTCTGCCCCTCATGCACGTGGGCTCCTGGCTCCAGCCGAGAGCCTGTGCTGAGGGCCTGGGGCATGGTCTGCCTTCACAGCCCGCAGGTGCAGAGTTAGTCTCAGTTCACGGCAGGTGCATGGGTATCACTGGCCTTTCTTGTTTCGTTTGTGTGTTTATTCCTTTTCACCCTCTTTCCACATGCTTCCCTTCTCCCCTCATAGTATTTGATGCAAATATTTCTGCAAATGAGTGCTGCTGTTTTGTAAACATGGTTTTTTTTTTTTCAACTTTGGTAAATGTCATTGTGTTACAGGTCTCCTTCACTCAGCACTGTTTAAAAAATCTAGCCTTGTTACTTCAAACTGCTGCATTGTACCCTGTGATGCCGCTCCACAATTTTCTGTTCCCCACCATGAACAAGCGGCATGACTCCCCCTTCCTGGCTTGTAGGGACCAGGCTGATTCCCGGGCTGTATTCGTGAGTGGAGCCGCTGGGTCACAGCGCTCACTGTGTTTCATTTGACTAAGCGTGGCCAACCCGAGTCCACAGTGGCTGCCTAGCCTACATCACCGGGCATAGGGCTCCTGTGTCCCCACATCCCCACCAGCGCTGGGCTTTATCCAGCTTTCTCATTTTTGCCCATCTACCAGAGGTAAAGTGGTGATTTTCAGCACCTCTTCTCGTGCTTGTTAGCTTTGGGGTCTGTCTCCTTGAACTGCCTGTTTGTATGTCTTGTCCCTTTTGGGGTAGGGTTGCTGTCTTCCTGTTGCTCGGCAGACATTCCTTGTGTCATCTAGTCTAGATATTAATCCTTTGTCGGTTTGGACATGGTGAGCATCCTCTGTCATTCTGTCATCTTCGGGCACTTTGAAACCTAACTCCCTTCCCTCCTGCCTGCTGCCCGGCTCCTTTCTGAGAGGATGGCACAGGGGAGGCCCTTCTCACTGTCTCTGCCCTTTTGGTAAATGCCAGGCATCCAGGACAGGGTACAGCCTGCACCAGGAACTTGCTCTTAGCACAGGGCTCAGGTATGGGGGAGGGAGGGACTGGCCAGCACAGGATGGCAGCTGCCCCAGAGCCCCGTCCCTACCCGTCGGTCACCCTTGCCCCTGGTGGGTCTGGGGCCAACTGGTCAGGATTCCTTCATTCTAAATACACCTGTGCTAGGCTGGATCGTGGTGTCGGGGCCTCCAACTTGATTAAGACCATGCCCCTGGGCTCAAAAACTCCAGCTCATTGGGGGGAAACAACGTGTGCACTGACCAGGGTGGTGGCTAGGCCAAAGCCTCAAAGAGAGGCCACTGCAGGACACAGCTTGGAACCGCTGCCATCACTGGGAGGGCTTCCCAGAGCGGGTGTCTTTGGTTTGGTCTTTGGAGGAAGTGTAAGTGTTCACCAGGCCTCAGCAGGGTCTTAGTTAAAGCTCTGAGTGGGAAGAGGAGTGGAGCTTCTCATCTCCATTTCCAGGGAACGTGGTTTCTAGTTCTCTCCCTTTCACGGGGTTGAGGGATCTTCGCCCCTGGCTTCCCCTTCTGGACAGGAGACAGCGTGCCTTACAAAGAAGAGGAGGCTGGCTTGGGGGTTAGCAGACCTGCCTTCTGTCCTCATTCTCAGAGTGACCCTGGGTGAGTCCCTATCCCGCCCTGGACCTCCACCCCCTCATGTGAATGAAGAGGGCATGGGGCGAAGAGCAGTTCTCCCAGGACCCTCCAGAATCCTCCAGAACGCTGCCACCATGGCAGCAGTGGCTGTCTTACCTTCTTATTTGTCCCTCATACCGTTCAAGGGACAAGGGCATTGAGGGCAGAGGTTACCGGGGGTCCATGGCCCCAGGCCCCCTGCCTCTCTGCTCTGTAAACCCCTTCCTAACAGCCCCAGGGCAGGTGTGGCTTATTGTTCAGGGTTTGCTCTCCCGGCCCTGTGGGCCTCCTCAGTACAGCCCCTGTGAATTGAGCAGTCCTGGGTGCCAGGTGCTCTGCGGTGTTTTACACCCAAGACCTCATTTACTTCCCACAAGTCTGTGAGGGGAGTACGATTTTTATTCCCACTTTGCAGATGATACTGAGGGGCTCAAAGAGAGCAAGCCACCTGCCCAAGGGCACCCAGCTTATAAGCTCTGCCTGCTCCAGGGTCCATTTCTTGATGACCTCCTCCCACGCCCCCAGAGGTCTTCCCTTTCCTAAGTTCCAGCTGCCCTGTTAGCAGTCCTTGGCCAAGCCTTTTCCATACTTCTCCTTGGTTCCAAACCTTGACCTCACACAGATGCCTCCACCTTTCTGATTCACTCCTGCTTCCCCCTCTACCACCCACCCCACCACCCCTTTCCTGCTGGAGTCCTGTTGGCCCCTCTTGTGCCTCTCCTTGTTCCTCTGCATCTCCCTGGAGTGTGCCAAGGGGCTGGTGCCCAGACAAAGCCAGGGGGATCCCTGAGACTCCTCATTAGGCTTCAGCCCCGCAGCACATGCTGGCTCTGAGGAGGGGCTTGGGGGGGCTCTAGGCCTCACATCCTGGGGAGTCACCCCCCTTCCTGAGGTTGAGCAGCGTCAGCCATGGAGGAGGTCATCCTCTAGGGTCCAGTGGGGTGGAGACCAGGGCCCTGGCAGCTGGCCTGGCATGTGCCCAATGTGGTCAGCCTGAAGGGTACGTGCCTGTCCTGCTGGAAGCGGCTGGGTTATCAGAGGGGAGCGAAGCGGCTGGGACTCCCTGTCCCCTGGGACATGCAGGGACTCATACCACCTGGGGGTGTGTGTGTGCACACGTGCATGTGCCGGCTGTGTAGCCCAGGGCATTGCACTGGCCCCAGAGGAGTGGGGGTAGGAGTTCTGGGTTCAACACCTGACTCGCCTGCACAGTGTCTGGAACCCAGCAGGCCTCTGACTTGTCTTCACTGTTATTATTTTGATAGTTAGGAGCCTAACTCACATTTTCTTTCCCCCTGGGCAAGGCTTGTCTTCCACCTGAAAGCCCAGCCTGTGGAGGGCCAGGGTGGGTGTAAAGTGAGTGCCGGGCTGACGGTGCAGCCACGCAGGCTGAGTCCTGGCTCCACCTCTCTTCCAGCTGCAGTCATTCCTCCTCTCTTAGCCCCAGCTTCCCCGTCAAGGAGGGTCAACACCACCTGGGACGGTTGTCATGAGTCTGAAGGGAAACGTGGGGCTGTAAACGCTGCATTAATGCCACAGGGCAACACAAATGTGTGCAGGGGTGTTGCCAAGCAGCAAGTTCTACTTCCACTTAGCACTAGGCCCAGGAAGGGTGGTCCGTAGGCCTCTGATTCTATTTGTTAAGGATTTAGCCTATGCTCTTGAAAATGGACTGGGTTGCCTCAGCCCCTGAGAGGTAGGAGGTGGCTGGGTGAGGTTCGTTGGATGAATGAATGAGTGAATGAATACTTGAAGAGATGTCCATCTCTATAGGCATTAACACAGGAGGCTGACCCCCAAGTGGAAGGCCATGGCGGGGCTGGACCAGATGACTTCTGAAGTGACTTCCCACTATGGGTCCTTTCCAGGTTCTGTGACGTGAGATGAGTTCTGCCCCCTTTCTAAGACCCTCTGTCTCTCAAGTCTCCCTGCGGCTGGTGCTGGGCTGGGCACAGCACTGTCTTTGCCCCCATGGTCCTGCCCTCAGGGGTTCCTGGGTCAAAGTATGGGGAGAGCCCACAGTTTGCAGAACTGAGACCCATGTAGAACCTATGTGATGGGCCAGAGGTGAGGTAGGGGAGGGGAGGATACCTTTTGGGAAGTCAAGGCTGGATGTGGGGGGCACAGCTAGCCCTTTGTGGATCAGCCTGGAAGGCTTCCTGGAGGAATCAGTGTTGAATCTCAATGTGGGAGTCACTGGGCTGGCCCCTGGTCCCAGCCATCACAGGCTTGTGGTGACGAGCAGGCACTTGCCCTCTGCTTGTCCCGCCATGCCCAGCCCATGACCCAGGAGGGCAGGAAGGAGGGGTGTCCCGCTGTGGGAGCAGAGGGACTCCAGCCCAGGTGAGCATGGGAACTCCTGAGCCTACAGGTTTCAGTGCTCGCTGGCTCACTCGGCCAGTCTCTTGGAAAGCTGGGGCTTCTAGGTGGGGCTCTGAGCTGCATGACCTTGGCCGGTTCTAAACTCTCAGAACCCATTTCCTCCTCTGCAAATGAGTGGTTAGCAAAGGTGATCACCCAGGCACCCAGTGTTAGGACGCAGGGTCTGCTGTGAGCTACCTGGCCAGCCCAGCCGGAGACCTTGTGCCCTGGGGTGAGCTGGAGATGGGGGTGACTTCTCTCTTTGCAGCTGCCACCTCCTGAAGGGCCTTTTGGGGGTTGGAAAGTACCCCCAGCAAAGTTCATTCCCTGGCATCTTCCCTCCCCCTCCCCCATCCCTCTGCCCCCTTTTGTCCCCTCTGTGTTACATTCCACAGAGGAAAGTGATCCCTCACTCAAGGCCTGAGGATTACAGGCTGGAGAGAAGCCTGCGTTGCCCTGGGAACGCTCACTTAGTGCTTTCCCACCGGTGCCCTCGTCCTCCCACCAAACGCCAGAGTAGGGGGATGATCCTGGCACACCCCAGCCTGAGGGAGCAGCAGGGCTGCTGGGGTTGGGGGGCTGGTCCGTCCCTCCCTCCCTCCCTGGGCGGTCAGTGAGTCCAGGGTGGGGGGTAACGGTGTTGAGCTTCTAGAGGGCCCTTTCAGGAGGTGGCTAGGGGCTAGGCCCTGGGGTTTCCACATGCCTGAGCTCCTCTGCCCCCTCACTTCTGCCCTGACCCCCCTTCCCAGGCTGAAGCACCCCCATCCCTACTAAGCTGGGGATTTCCGCAGGCTGAGCCAACCGCCTGACCCTAATTATGGCGCCTTCATCCTGTTGGGGTTAAGCTCCCAGTGGCCTTCCATGCCCCCACCCCAGAGGCCAGGCGTGGGGTCACACCTGCTGAGCCCCCTCTGGGAAGGACTGATAGCCAGTATTCTCCCTGAAGGCCCAGGGGGTGGGGAGGCAGCTTGTCCTGGGGGTCTGGGCGGACCAGTTAAGATGTCCAGGGAATGCTGGGGGAGAGAGGGCTGTTTCTCTGGTGAGCCCTCCGGGCAGCAGGGAGGCCTCAGGGGCTGACCTCTGGAGTGCAGGGAGATCTGAAGATGGAATCTCCCAGAGGCCTCCTTCTCAACCCTGGCTTCATGTTGAGTCATTTAGAAAGATTTTGAAAATACCTATACCTCGGTCCCACTCCTACTGATATTGATTTCATCAGCCAGTGCCGGGGCAAGCATCGGTATTTAAAACATTCTCCCCAGGTGATTCTTGCATACAGTCAGTTGAGAATCACGGCTCTATCGAACACCGCATGGTACCATCAAGGAGACTGGCGCTCAGCCAGCAGAAGGCCCTTGAAGGAGGTCACTCTACTTGTTGGGCAAGGCTGGATTGGAATTTGGCGCTTCTAACCCAATGGCAGGCCACTTCCTTTTGGCCTCCTCTGTCCCCCAGAGGCTTGCCAGGTGTTCCACTCATTTCATCATTTGGGCACTTAGGAACCATGTGACCCAGAGCAGGTTGCTTAACCTTGCTGTACCTGGTTTCTCTGTTGTGATAATAGGCCCTGGTGATAAGATTTGAATGAGATGATGCCTATTGGCCCGCAGCACTTGGGGAAGGGTAGCCATTGTCCTTTTGCCTTCTGCCTGGGGCCAGGGCAGGGTCTGAGCAGAGGCCTCCTTGGTCACCCTGCTCATCAGGCAGGTGCAACCTTCAGAGCTCAGGCTGTTCTCAGGGGGAGTGAGGAGGGGCTGCTCTAAGGCAGAATGAGGAGTGGGCATCCTGGATGTTCCCTGGGCCCTGAGAGGGAGTTAGGAGGTGCAGGGAAAGTGCTGGAAAGAATGGCTCCTTCACCCACGGGACCTCACCTCACGCCCCTCCTGTTGTGGGGTGTCTCCGCTCTGGGTTCTGCAGCTACAGAAATGGCCACCAGGTGTCACCCTTGGCTCATACTTGAAGTGAACGCAGCGCAGAAAAAGAAACAGGAGCTGGGTGGAAAAAAGGTGGGGATGGGATGCCCCTCCAGGGAGTGGGTGAGCCTGGAGAGGACCCCAGGCTGCTGAGGTGGCTGTTAATTTCTGCAGGAAGGTGTTCTGCAAAGGTTCATCGGTCTGCCTTCAGAATTCTCCTTCCCATGCTCACGGCAAATCACAGTTCAACAGGTTCTTTATGGGGCACCTGCTGCACAGAGGAGGTAAGAATCTTACTGAACACCTACTATGTGCCAGACCCTGTACACACAGTAGGCCATTCAATATGTACAACAACTCTGTATAGGGTTGTTTATGTATAGAGTATGATTATGAGTCCCATGTTACAGATGGGGAAACCAAGGCTCATACTGGTTATGTCTTGGGCCCAAGGTAGCCCAGCTGGAAAAGGATTGAGTACTTGTGGAGCCTAAATTCTTTCTCCTACACCAGGTTAGCTTCCAGAGAGTTCTAGGATAGGAAACCTCCAATAGGTTTCGCACCAGGTTAAGAGAGGATATGGCAGGTGGCAACCCTGCTTGGCTGTGCCAGTCAGGAGCTAGTGAGGAGCTCAGACAGGCCACGCTGCCAGCGGGCAGAGGACGGTGCTGCGCTCACTGGGGTGACTGGAAGTGGGTTTGGGTGCATGCTGGGTGTTGGGCATGGGCAGGCTGCAGACGCAGCAGCAATGAGAGGCTCCCTCCACCTGCCTATATGCTCCTCTGAGCAAACTCCCCACCCAGAGTTATTTCAGTTTGCTCACCTGTCAGTTCTAGGGGTGGACTTTGTTCATTCAACACTCTGTCTCTGTCCCTGCCTCCTGCCCCCTGCCCCCTGCCAGGCTCTGAGCTGACCATTTCTCAGGACAGATACTAAGATGAACAAGACAAGCCATCCCCCATGTGCAACCACCCCACCATAAGCCTAGACCAGTGGTCTCCAAAGTTTTTTTGATCGTGCTCTGTAGCAATAAAAAAATTGTTAAGCATGCACCTGTAACATAAACATAGTTTTATATTAAGACACACTCACACTAAATGAAAAAGGGATGAAATGAAAACACCCACCGACGTCCTAATATTTTCCTCCTGTACGTCTGTACCCGTGCACACACACTTTAGACCCAGCTGCTCCAGGAGATGAGAGGGTCGAGTCAGTCCAATTCCATTCAGGATGGACTATGGTCAGTGTTCCAGAACATCCTTGCCCACCTCTTCATGCTCTAGCAAGGGAAGGGAGAAACTTCAGGGGCAGCAGGTGGGAGTGTGGGCAGACAGGAAGCATAAGCAGGGCTATGTCTGGGGAGGGACCCAGATGATTTGGACAAGAAGGATGTTTTTGTTTTAGACCCTAATGCTACAAGTTTTGTGATTACTTTTTAAACTGTCTCAGGATATATAGAACCAGGACATTATGTCCCCAGTAGAATCTGATTTCATGTGCTTTAGGTAATTCTAGTCCATTTCCAACAGTTTACAAGGTTCCCCCCGTCCTGGAAGTTGGGGAGCATACACACATTTGGGACAGGAAGGACAGGGCCCCACTGGGGAGGCACTTAGGTGCTCCTTCCTCAGGGGCTTCCTCCTCCGCTGCCCCTTCTGGGTTGGAGGGCCCTGCAACCCTGTGCCTGGGCACGTCCTCACGCAGGGTGCAGCACCTGGGGCCTCCATGAATATGGGCTGCAGAAGAGGAGGGGAAGAAGCTGCGTCTGGGATACAGAAGAGAGCTCCTCTACTAGCTCCCCTTACTCAGAAAAGTCTCAAGAGAAGCCCCTTCCCCCCAACCCTGGCAGGGCGCTGAAGAAGGACCAAATGGCTTGTGAAGGCATATGCCTGCCCCCAAGGGTGGCTGCCAGGGCGGCGGCCATGATGGCCGGCCCGGTGTGGGTGCCTTTGTGCGCCGTGACTGGGTGTCTGTTTCTGTAGTCACTGGGCGCTTGTTCTGTGGGGCGAGGGGTGTGGGGGTGGGAGCACAGCCTGTGGCTAAGCATGTACGTGAGGCTGGGCACGAACAGCCTCACCCACCAGCCCTAGTCCTGCCAGGTACAACCAGCTGCTGCGGCCAGCCGCCAGCCGCCTCCTCCCTTCCCTGGGCATGGCCAGGCCGGGGGGCAAATGACTTGGCGGGCACCTCCCCTCGCTTGGACCCACTGGGGCAGAGCCGGCTCACCTGCGGCCCAGGCAGGAATCCCAGCTAGGTGGGTGCTCTGCCAACCCCCCTGCCCCACTCCTCACCAGGGGGATGGGAGGGGTGAGGCAAAGGAGGGGGCACAGGGCAGAGACAGGCCCCTCTCCCCTCCCAGACTGTGGATGGGTAGAGCGGGGCAAAGGGGGCTGAAGGAAGGGGGCATTCGTCTGTTTAGGGCCAGGAAATGATTTCCATGCAAATGAGATGCAAACTCCTTAATGAGTTTGCAATTAGGAGTCCAGGCTGCCAGGCCCGGCAGCGCCCGCGGGTTTTATGAATGGGCCTGCGTGGGGCGGGGGGGCGGCGCGCCGGGCCCGCCCCCACGTTTCCCCGCCGCTGAGCCCGCGACATGCCGCGCCGCACGTTGCTGCCTCCCGGCCCCGCCACGACCTGGCCCGCCGCCAGCGAGTCAGCTGCTCCTGACGGCGCGGCGCGGGAGGCTGCCGGCCAGAGTCCTCGCCACGCCGCTGGCCGGCGACGCGTCGGGCCGACGACACGCCCCCGGGGGCCCGGCAGGGGCTCTAGCCTCCGACGCCCCTTTCCCCGTGATTGGAATGGTTTCCTGAAGCAGGAGGCAGTGAATGAAGTTAGCCTTCGGCCCTGTTTCCCTTAGGATGAGCCGCCCAGGGAGCCCACTGACTCAGAATGGGGACCCTAACTTGGGGAGGGGGGCACTGAGCTTGAGAGGGATGAAATTATCCGTCAGAGGAGAGTTCCCATTCCAGAGCCCCCTGCACCTCCCCAGTCCTTCTCAGGCCAGTTCCCACCTGCCTAACCTCAAAAGGCCTGTTCTGCCCACTCCAGGGCACCTGCTTTTTTCCTGCAGGGCCACCCCAGTCTGCTCCAGGCCTTCGTCTGGCCTGGGGCCAAAGACTGCCGCTCCTGTGTGTGTGGGTTCACTCACATCAGCTCTGGTCTGGAAAGAGACTCACCAGGATTTGAGAATTTGAGCCCTATTAGTCCACAGGCCCTAACCCCTCCCCTCCCCCACTGCTTTCAGAGTAAATTAACTAATTACCTCCAATTAAAGCAGGATGCTCTCTGTTCTCTCCTGGGCCTCGATCTCCGCCCCTGGGAGTCCTCTTCACCCTGGCTGGGTCTGGAACGGGGCTGGCCAGGAAGGTGGAAGTCAGTGTATCAGTGAGTAGAGTGTTGCAGGCAGCTAGGCCCTCGACCTTCCTGGGGCTCTGGGCACTTGGGCCCCTGTGGGGCCTGAGAAGACTGGGAGCAGGGGCTGCCTATGGAAGGCAAAGGGCCTGTGCAGATGCTGATGGCCTGAGGGTGACCCTCCTCAGGAGAAGCAGCTTGAGGGGCATGTCCTAGAAGCTGCCAGTCCCTGGTGGCACCTGCTGCCTCCCTCGCCTAGCACGCTGGGAGAGACTCCAGATGCCTGGGGGTCCATCCAATTCCTCCACTTTCTCACCCCAGCTCTTCCTGCTGCAGCAGTGAGACCCCTTCATTCTTTTCCTCCTGCCCCTTGGTGGCCCTGAGGCACAGGCCCTAGTGCTACACAGCCCACAAGGCCCTGGCCCCGCCCTGGCACTGCCCTGGCCCCACGTGTGAGACGTGATGGGGAGGATGCCTGGCAGCCCGAGGCAGGGTGATGGGTTGTTGACCCGGGTCTCACCTCTCAGCTAGCTGGCCTCTCCTGAGCCAGGGCAGTACCACACCAGGCTGTGACTCAGGCCCCTACCCCACCTTGAGCCCCACCATGCCAGGGACCTGGGCTTGGACCATCCTTATGTATGTGGGGTGGGGGTGGGGGCAAAAATTTGTCAGTTGCAGGCTTCTGTCTGGGGTTACTTTTTTTCTCAGCCCTGAGGAGCCAGGCCATGACTAGAAGGTTCAGGACTTCCAGCCCCGGCTGTTCCTCCCAGCTCACACCCCAATAGAGACTGACAGTGAGGGCCCCCTGACAAGGCACAGCAGCCATCAGAGTTGGTGAGTGTGTGAACCATTCAGGGAGTGGCCTGAGGGGGTCCTGAGCCCCCATCTGCCAGCTTGGCTTGCCCTTCTCTGCCCACTGAAAGCTGGCTCAAAAACCCACCTCCAAGAAGGCTTCAGCATGCCTCTCTTATTTGTGGCAGTCCAGCCACCGCTCTCAGTTGGCTCCCGGTTGCCTCTACCTCTTGTCCCTTTCTGTAGACGCTCTTTGAGTCTGCAGGACTCTGTTCTTTCCTGCACTTCCCAGTGGCCAGCAGAGGGCGCCTCCAAAAAGACTGAGGCACCAGGGAGGAAACGGGAGAATCCGCTTCCCTGGATCCAGGGACAGTCCGTTTATGTGAAATGAAACTGACCCAGGACGCCTTCCTTCCTGGGGCTCTAGACTTAACCTGTCAGCAGAGGACTAGAGGTTAGATCACAGGCTGAACTCAGGTGACTGCCTTAGAAGTGAACCCAGGATGAGGGAGCTGCCCCCTCCCAACAGCCGGAATGGGGAAGGGGCAGTGGAGGTCGCCAGCTTTCCTCCCTTGACCCTGGGAGATGGGTTGGGAGGGGCTGCACAGAATAGCTGGTGTCCCACCCTCTAGGAGGGGCTGCTGTGGACATCTGGGCAACATCTGGATTCCTGGAAGGACAGGGAACTTGTCTATTTGAGATCCTCCAGGGATATACCATCCACCCCTTGGTGGCCCCTCAGCACTACATTCCTGGGGAGCTCTTTACAAACAGGTGTGTAGGACCCAGCCCCGTAATGTGGGTGAATTCATGCCAATCTAGGAGGGTCCTGACATACGTCCTTCGGATGTGGCCTAGGGGCCTGGGCAGCAGCCTGCTCTTCTGGGCTATTCCACCTTTCCGCCCTCCTGCCCTCCTGTCGGAGTGCGCACGGTGAGATGCTTGCCTTCCCTGTGTGGAAATGCTGGGAAATAGGAGGCTCTGGTGTCCATCCTCTCCATTCCCCTTCCTCCAGGTGAGTAAGAGAGAAGGGGAGTGAGGGTAGCTTTTAGGGACCCCATTGCATGGAGGAGGAGTGGAGAAGGGCTTGCTTTTGGGTCATCTCACACAAAAGCCGGGAAATGTCATTGGGACTGGAGGAGGGGAGAGAGGACAACAGGAGTGGTTCTTTCTTGGGTTTGGGTTCTGGGTTTTCGGGAAGATACAACACGGAGAAAAACCCTCGTGGTCGGCTGGGCTCCAGGACGCCGGGGCAGGGAGCAGGGGGACGGCCGTAATGGCCTCACAGAAGGGAGCAATGGCGAGCAGGAGAGGAGCGGGGGAAGCGTCGCGCCCACCCGGGCTCTCGCGCAGCCCCTCTCCCCCAGCTCTCCCCGGCCCGGCCCGCCGCGGCCCCTCCTCCAGACCTGGGCGCCGCCTCCCCCTCCCCTCCCCTCCTCCTCCCCCTCCCACCCGGCGCTGCAGCTGCTGCCGACGGACCATTCTGCACGTAGCGAATGGAGGAGACGCACAAGGGACGCCTCAAGTGCGCGCGCGCGGGAGCCAGAGCTGTGCGGGCGGGGGAGCGGCTGCGGGCGCGCGTGCGCGTGCGGCGCCGACCCTGGGAGCGCGCGCGGAGCTCCGGAGTCCGCGGCTCTTCTGCGCGCCGAAGTTGGGGATGCTGGGCGTTGGGGTTCCCACTGCTCCAAGGCCTTCTCGTGGCGCTCTGCCCGCCTTCCAGCGAACGTGGCTTCTGCCCGGGCCCCTTTTCATTCCACCCCAACAGCACGGTCCTTTGTGCGTAGTAGGCGCTTCATGATGACTAGGTGCTGAAATGAATTGGTTCCCTTGCCCTCGTCTTCGTCTGGGTCACTGATCTACTGTCAGCTAGGTCCTGGGCTGGGGTCACAAAGGGCTGCAAACTCAGGTGGGAGGTGGGGAGGGCGGCGCGGTGGGGGGGGGGGGGGGGGGCGATGACACTAGATTCATGACCCTATAGTCCCACCTTTGCCCAGGAGCTCTGAGCCTGGAGGCCCTCAGGGGCCCACCTCTCTCTACCTGAATCTCTGACAGGCCCCATTAGGGCTCTAGAGGGCCTTAACAATTGGCTGTCAAGGAAAAACATAGGAGTGCATTGACCTTTATCTCCTCTTGGATGGGATACTCCCAAGGAAGTGCCTTTCCCTGCCGCCTCCTCCCTCTGCATGTCACCTGCACAACTCCCATTCCCTCCGGTGTCCAGGACAGGACCAGGCTGGCACAGGTATGGTATGGTGAACACAGAGTCTTTCCTGAGATAACCAGGGAGTGTAGGGAGGCCATGCCAGGCTATGGCAGGCAGTACTCACCTTGGAGTTATTTCCTGAGTCCCAGAGGCACCCTCCCCACTGCCTGAGCCCTGGATCTCAGGGGCTGGTCAGTGGGTGGCCTGGGGTCTGTCCCTTCCTTCCCTAGATGGCCCAGGTTGGCACCTCATTCCACCGTTGCTGACACTCAGAGGCAGGGATGAGGCCTCTCCTGGCTATTCAGGCTCTGGGCAAGGCCCTACAAAGGGATGTCTGAATAGGATTGGTGGCCTTTAGGACATCATGTGGTGGTTGGCAGTGAGTTGAACAGGTCTGGTTAGTGGCATGTGGGAGTGAAGGTGGCTGAGGGTTCTTTGTCACATGTTAACTTGAACTTGCCCAAGTCTGATCTCTCTGAGCCTCAGTTTCCTGTCTAATGGGAGTGTAGTATTCACCTAGTGGGGCCATTGAGGATTAAAATGTAGTCTGCGTATAACATGCCTCGTGTATTGGAGACAGATGCTTAGTAAGAGCTAAACCGTTTTTTTTTTTTTATTATTGTGTGTGGACTGGCTGAAAGGCTGAGGATGTTTCCCTCAGCTGTGTTTCCACAGATAGAGTGAATTCAAATCCCAGAGTTGGCAGCTTCTTGGAATTTGGAGGTGGGTTTTGAGAAAACTGTAGAGAAACCAGTAATATGTCATACTTCTGTCATCATTCAAGAATGAACCATTTCACACTAGTTTTCCAGACATTAATATCTGAGACCTTAAAAAGAGATATTTTGGATGGAAATCACTAGTGGCTATTACACACTTTCCTGCCTTCTTAATCAGAGGTTGCAGAACATGTGAGTCTTTATGACTCAGAGCTGTGGTTACAAGTGTCCATCACTATCCTGGCTGTAATACAGTGAAAATCCAGGGTCTTGTTCAGCCCCACACTAAAGGCCCATTCTATGATGGCTACATTTTAATAGTTGATGTGTCTACTTGTTATAGTTCTTCATCAACTCCCTCCTATTAGTTGTCATTTCCACTACCATCACCTTGCCTGCCTCAGGCTGACCACCCCACCTTGTTCTTGTTGACTTGTTTCTGTTCTGCTGTGGGCTGAGAAGTCAGAAAATTGCATGTTAGAAGATGTGAAAAACAACAAGATCTTTTGAATTTGATTA
This sequence comes from Equus quagga, assembly GCF_021613505.1. Classification (NCBI taxonomy): domain Eukaryota; kingdom Metazoa; phylum Chordata; class Mammalia; order Perissodactyla; family Equidae; genus Equus; species Equus quagga. The sequence goes on from NC_060281.1 coordinate 21,148,288, forward strand.
TATTAAAATTCATCTGGAAAAATAAACATGCAAAAAGAGCTTGGAAAATTCTGAAAAAGAGGGATTATAGGGGGCAACTAGAGCTACTAAAATGTTGTATAAAGCTCCAGTAATAAAACAGTTGAGTCCTGGCACAGGAACAGACAGACAGATCAAAGGAACAGAAGAGTGTCCAGACAGACACCGTGAACAAATGGAAATTGAATATATGATAAATTGACATTTTAGATCAGAGGAGAAAAGATGAATTATTCAATCAAATTGGAAAACTGGCTAGCTGTTTAGGAAAAATAAAATAAAATCAGTTCTCTATTCCTTATTCTGAAATAAGTCCCGGATGGATGAAATATTTAAAAGTGAAAAGGAAATCATAAAATTACTAGAAGAAAACATTAATAAAAGATTTTAAATGTATATATTCTTGGATTGGGGACTGTATGACACAAAATATGGGAATCACAAAGGGAAAGATTTTTAAAAATTGGCTAAGTAAAAATTTTAAATCCTGAAGTCTAAAGGCAAATAATAAACCAGAAGAAATATTTTCAAGATATATGACAGATGAGTTCTTAGAAGTCAATAAGGAAAAGAAAAACAAATAGAAAAATGGGCAAAGCACATGAACAAAAAAGGGACTACTAGGGGCTGGTCCCATGGCCTGGTGGTTCAGTTTGGTGCACTCTGCTTTGGCAGTCCTGAGTTTGGTTCCCGGGCACGGACCTACACTACTCGTTGGCGGCCATGCTGTGGTGGCAACCCACATACAAAATACAGGAAGATTGGCACAGTTGTTAGCTCAGCATGAATCTTCCCCACCAAAAAAAAAAAAAAAGGAACACTAATGGCTAATAAACAGGTGAAAATGCCTGTCCTAGGTCAAAACACAAGAAATCAAAATTAAGAAATGATAAGATTCTCTATTCCCCAATCTGATTGACAACAACCAAAACGGGTGACCCCTTACTTTGTGGACACAGGCATCCTCAGATTTGGTGGGAAGGCAACTGGACCTGTGAAGGGGGTTGGTGATGTACATAAGAAGTATTAACTCATAAATCATTGGCTCAGGGCTTCCGTACCTAGGAATTTATCAGATACACTGTCACAAATATCAAGGTGTTCAAAGTATCCCTACAAGTGTGTTCATTGCAATTTTCTTTTCAAATCTGAAAAACTGGAAGCAGCATCAAGTTCATCAAAAGGGCACCAATTAGCTATGTTGTGGGGCATCCAAACACCAGAGTAGTATGCAGTGGTTAAAATGAATGAGGTCCTGGAGCCAACCCAGTGGTCGAGTGGTTAAGTTCGCGTGCTCTGCTTCGGTGGCCCGGGGTTCACTGGTTTGCCTCCTGGGCGCGCACCTAGAAGTGCTCATCAAGCCATGGTGTGGTGGCGTCCCACATAGAAGAACTGGAGTGACCTACAACTAGGATGTACAACTATGTACTGGGGCTTTGGGGAGAAAAAAGAAAAAGAAGATTGGCAACAGATGTTAGTTCAGGGCCAATCTCCACACACACACACACACACACACACACACACACAAATGAGGTCCAGCTTGATGGGTTAATAGTTACTAAAAGCAAGAGGTGAAACATTGCTTTGATCACACTGGTCAACAAAGGGTACACCCTCGGGCTGCATTGGCTTCCCACGGAGCCTGTTAGAGACCCAGACTCTTGGGCGGCCCCAGAACAACTGGATCAGGAACCGTCGGGCTGGGGCCCAGCAGTCTGTTTTAGCATGCTCTCTAGGGGATTCTGATGCACGCTCACATCTGAGAAGTACTGGTGAGGAGTATGTCACTATTTGTGTAAAAAATGGATATGAATCTATCTGCTTTCTGCTTTGAAAATTTCAGGGATTCACTCTGAGCAGAATGAGGTGGGTGGGGCAGAGGTGAGCTTTCACTTTTCACTTTATCTGCTTCTAATCTCTTCAGACATTTTACCCTGAGAATGCATTACTTTGATTTTCTAAGAAAGTACTTAATACACAAGCTACCGAAATGGAGAAATAAAATGTGGTATGTACATACAAGGGAATATTATTCAGCCTGAAAAAGGAAGGAAATTCTGACGAGCTACAATGTGAATGAACCTTGAAGACATTATGTTAAGTGAAATCAGCCAGGCCAATCATGAAAGGACAAATGCTGTATGACTCCACTTTAATGACGTATCAGATTCATAGAAACAGAAAGTAGAATGGTGGTTGCCAGGGGCTGGGAGGAGGGAAGGATGAGGAGTTAGTGGTTAATGGGTAGAGAGTTTCAGTTGGGGAAGATGAAAAGCCTTCTGGAGATGGTTGGCGGCGATGGTTGCACAACAATGTGAATTGCTTAATTCCACTGAACTGTGCACTTTAAAATGATTAAGACGGTGAATTTTATATTCTTTTTATTTTACCACAATTAAATAAATGTGAAAAAACCCCCAGCTACCTGACCAAAAAGGTATGTAAAGTAGAGATAGTGATTGAAGCCGACAGGTTCTGTGAGAGCCTCTCTCTAGATTACAGAGTATGAACTTGAGTGTTGGGCTCGAGGACAGCTCTCTCTGCTGCAGAGTCGGGTTGCAGCAAGTCTTGGCCGCCGATAAGAGAGAGACCACATCCTCACCCACACAATGGGAAGCAGACCTAACGAACTTGCTGCCTTGAGAGAAGGCATAGGCTGGCAATCGGAACAGAGAGGAGAGTGGTTTGGGCGCAAGACAGAGGCATGCTCGGTTATTGGGGAAGCTGAGTCATTGCCCATTGCCTGCTGCCTCTGCTGAGACTCTTCCCTGGGCTGGGGTCAGGCTGGCTCTCCTCATGGGTCAGAGCTCTGCAGAGTGTGGTGAGCCCAGTATCCCAGGGGGAGATGGCTTCTGTGGGGAGAGGAGGGAGAGAGGGCAGGATGCGCAGAAACTGGCAGGGTCAGGCATGGGTTTCTTGGGGACGAGTCTGTGCTCAGACGTCTGGCTGGAGCAAGGACTGTGCTTGAATGAGGACTGATGCTGGGTGGATGGTGAGAGGGAAGGGGGCACTGGCCAAGCTGGACCTAGCACGGCCAGTGGCTGGGCCCCAGGGGTAGAGGATGGCATGGGGGCTTCTGTCCCCATTCTGCCAGCTTGGGAGAGAGGGCTACTGTACCAGGCTCTGGGGGCTCCTCCAGGTGGTCCAATCCAGCCTGGATGCATGTCTGCCTGTGCACCTTAGACCCTTCTTCCCCAGGCACCAGGAGTTTGGGACTGCCAGGAACCAAGCAGGCGGGGCTTGTAGCCAAAGAGGGGCCCAGAGGTGAGGAGGCCCTGCAGCCAGCCTGGTTAGGCTGAGGGGCAGTGCAAAGCAAAGGGAAGGGGGTGGGGATCTGGAGAATCTTCTGAGCTGTGCGTTCCCTAGGACTAGGGCAGGAGACACCAGTGGGATTGGAGGCTTTCTGTCTGAATCTGCCGCCAGGGCCAGCCTGGGCTCTGCACTCAGCCTGCCCTGATTTAGCAAGCTCCTTTCAGGAAGCTGGAGACCAGGCCCTGACCTCAGGGAGCTCACAGTCCAACTGGGAGAGGGGCCGCCCTGACTCACACAGAGTGGGTGCTGACCACATGCCTGGGCGGCTCACTCCAGGGCTGGATCTACCCTGTGTAACAGCACAGCCCTCCGTCTCCCCATCTGTACAGTGAGGTTGATACCTCAGGGCACTCTCAGCCATGGTGATGCCCAATCCTCAATGCTAGGTGGAGAGGCACAGGCTTTCCGACCCTGCCAGCCTGGAGGTGGGGTTGTCAGTGGAACAAGGAGGGCCCAGAAGTCTTAGCTTCCGTGTGGCCATGGCAGACCCAGTGCTGCATGGCCTCGTGGTTCATTTCCCTGACAGAGGTGCGGGAGGTGAGGAGGAGACAGGGATGAGTGGGGGCAGAGGGCTGGAGAGAGCCCTGCTCCTGGTATGAAAAGGTGATTAAGGGTGGGGAGGAATTTCCAGGCCTGTCCAGCCCGTTGCCTGCTTCCTTCACTTCCAAGTGGATCCACTCCAGGGGAGTGCTGCCCCTCACAGTGATCCATTGGTGTAGGAGGCCTCCCCTCTTATCTAGTCCGGGGGGCTAGCGTGCAGGATAAGGATGAGTAGGGGTTGGGACCCACTTCCTGTGTTGATTTGGGCTCATGGAAGCAGGAGCCTGCCTAGCCCAGCCTCCCCAGGCCACAGATGCTCAGGCTTGTCTGCCCCTCCCGATGTTCAGTGGTGGATCTGGGGGAACTGGACTTACAGCCCCTCCAGCTGAGGGTGGCGGGACTTGAGATGATGAAGCCAGAGCATGCCAGCTTTCTCAGCTGGACCCCCCACTCCACAAGGCCCTGCAGACATGTCCTGTGGGTCTGCCCTGCCCAGCGGATGATTTAGCACAAGAGACTGAGGCTAGACTGTGGGAGGGACCACCCAGAGGGGTGAGTGGGCAAACTGGGAGCAGGCTGCGCACTGAGGGAGCCCCCCAGCCAGTGAGCATAACTGTCATCCCTCAGCATGGGGGTTTTTGGAAAGTTGATCCCTACCACCTCCAACAAGTCTGAAAACCCAGACTGATGTAGACAGTGGGTGAGTCACCTGTTCTAGAGCTCAGGGAGATCCAGTTCAGATCCAGTTATTGGAAAAGGTAAAGTCCCTGCTTTCATGGAAGTTCCATAGTCTGAGGGGAGAACACGGCCCACCCTCAGGGAGCCCTGGTCTGAGGGAAGACATGGCCCCGTCCTCAGGGAGCCCAAGTCTGAGGGGAGACACAGCGTGTCCTCAGGGAGCTCCCACTTGATGGGGAAATGCCCTGTGCTCCCTACTTTCTCCGTCCCTGCATGTTATTTTCCCTCCAAGCCCCATCCTCTGCTCTCCTGAATGTTCCCTTCAGCAGGAAGGATTGAGTGGGGGGCATTGGGAACCCCTGGCTGGCAATGCCGCCTCCTCCCTGCTGACTCCAAGCCTGCTCACTGTCCCTGCATAAAGCTTGTGAAGGCTGAGTGTGAGGGTTCCAAGCGGGGAGACTGAGTCATGGTGACTCAAGAGTGGACTCGACCGTCCTCTCGCCGGCAGCAGTGGCTGGGTGAGAAGTGACACTAGGGCCAGGAGTAGGAAAAGAAGTGGTGCCTGCCCACTCCCAGCCACAGCTGCCGTCTTCCATGTGCTCTGGGCTGCGCATGCTTTGGGGAGCATGTGCAGCTCGAAGCCTGTGTCCCCACATCTCGGCAAACATGTGAGGCTGGAGTGAATCATGGAGCAAGAGGTGGATGTCTGGAAGCCAGATGTGGCCCAGCTGTTCGGGGCAGCGAGCCCAGCCACCCCCAGATCAGATGTGGTGACACTTCTGTCTCCCTCCGCCCTCTGTCTTCCAGCATCTCAGAAGCACTTCTGGGGAAGATCCCCTGCCCTGGGCTCAGCCAGGGATCCTCTCTCCCCACTGGGCTCTGCACATTCACATGCACCCACACAACCTCGTTTAAGCCCGAGTGCTCATGGGAGCATAGCCCTCAGACAGAGAGCTCCCCCGGGGGAGGCTGGGTTCCCCCTTTGCACTGTTAAGTTCCTCCAGGCAGACATCAATATGACTTCCCCATCAGATCGGGGCTCCCTGAAGGCAGACATCCTCCTCTCCCCGTCAGACTGGGGCTCGCTGAGGGCAGGGCTGAGGCTTGCCCCTCAGACTCTTCCTCAGGGTCCCCGGAGCTAAGATCTGCCGCAGGTTCATTCCTTGTCCCGTTTGGCCACCTCCCCATTCCTTGAGGCTTTGCTGTCTCTTGTGGTCTCTCCTGTGGTCACTTCACTCTCAGTGGCTGGAAAGGCAGCAGATTCCCAGCATCTTTGACATGGTGGGTGACTCAGCCCCTTCAGCCTTTCTCCCCCTGCCTGGGCAGCCTCAGGCCCCACATCACGGTGGGGAAACCCCTCTGCTCCACTCCTTCTCTGACGTCTATGCCCGTCTCCTGTGTCCTCCCAGTCAGCCCCCTCCTTGCTCACACACACACTGTAGTCTTAATCCATTAGCAGATCATGAGGAGGAAGTGTGTCATACATTTTATCTTCGCAAGACTGGGATGTAGATAGAGAATGTGATCTCCACTTCGCAAGTGAGGAAACCAGGGCCCAGAAAGGTTAAGGGACCTGCTCAGGGTCACACAGCTCCTGGGCAGCCAACTGGGACTGGGACTGGGAGCAGGGCCTGACTATGCGCATGTGCCCTGCCAGGTAGCCCGGATGGCACACCTTGCTCAGCCTCTGCTCTCAAGGAGCCCCAGCTTGGGATGTCTGTGTCTGAGGGAGCACATGCTTGAGTGAGCGCTGTGCATTTGTGTGCTGACGCCTTTCCTGTCTTTCCTCAGACCCTCGAATCTCTTGGGGGTGACACAGCCGTCGCCCTCAGCCCCTCCTCCTCGGCCCTGCTACAGGCACTGATAGTCTTCCAGGGGAGAGGACAGGGAGAACCCAATGTCCACAGAGGGTTAAATGACAGTACTTGGCCTGAGCCAGCCATGCCATCAGAGTCACCTGGCCGGGCTAGTTGGTGGCTTGCAGCAGAGCCTGAGTGCCAGGGAATGGAGCTGCTCTGTGGGTTTGGCCCCAGGGAATGGAGGCCAGGATGATGGGCTTCAGCCAGCCAGAGAGAAGACATTCTCATCATTCGATGGAAGGACACTTGGAGCTCTGCTAGGTGAAGGGGAGCAGCACCTTCCTCAGCTGAGGCGCCTGCTGGTTCACTTCCTCACTACATCACTGCACCCATTTTACGGACGAGGAAACATCGGCCCGGAGAGGCACTTCACTTGGCCTATAGCACTCAGTGCCTGGCCCTGAGCCCGTGTTGGTCAGACCCAAAAGCCACCATTCCTGTGGGGTGGGAGGGTGAACAATGTCCAGTCCCGTCCCTGCTCCTGCTGTGTTCTGTTGGGGAGTGGTGTGGCTCTTGACTCAGCCTGCCTGGGTTAGAATCCTGACTCTGTCCCTACCACCTGTATGGTATGGGTAAGTTACTCAACCTTTCTGTGCCTCTGTTTCCCTGTGTATTAAATGGGTATACTGTAATAGTACTTATTATATTGAAGTATAATTGGTATTTGTGAGCTGGTGACCCAGAGTAATCACAGGATGATGTCAGCCTTTTCCTTCTCCCCCACCCCTATCCTGGCAGTCCAAGAGAAGAGTAGCTGAGAGCTGGGACTTGGCAAGATGGGGCTAAGGTCTCTCTGGGGATGGGACAGTCCCCAAAGGGTACTCAGGGCCTGCTCAGGCCCCTCCTTGGGAGTCACAGGGGGAGCAGGAAGCCTTACTCCCCAGTGGTTCTATCCATCCCGGGCCTCCAGTCCCCTCCCCACTGCAGTGTGGGCATGTGGGCTCCTGGCACGTACCCGGTGATAAGGCCACCCAGCAGGCAGGACGTGGGCTACGTGAGGGGCCAGCGGAGGCGGCTGCTTTGGCCAGCAGCTGCCTGCCCAGCTCAAGGGGCCAAGGCCGGGAGGCTGGGCTGTGGGGTCCATTGTCTGCTTGCCGCTCCCCCCCTTCTGGCGAGCACAGGCTCGGCAGCAGCGGCAGCGGGCTCTTGGCAGAAGCCTGGTCCTGCTCCCCCCACGCAGGCACGCCCTGGCCCGCACGTCCTCGCCTGGGCCTCCAGCCACCATGGCGCTGCCCACTGCTCTGGCCACTGCTGCTGCTGGCCTCCGGGGGGCACTGCTTGGGCACCTGGGAAGTCCTTGCAGGATGAGGCCTGGGGGCCTCATCTTGAGGTTGTCAGGGGCTCAGTCCACCAGGGTTGGACAGACCAGGAAGAGGCAGAGGAAAGGTGGTCCACGAGGCAGGGGGATGGGGCAAGGTGACCCCCAGGATGCGGCTTTGGGGAGTTATTGAAATGCCTGTGTCAGACTTCAGATCTGTGGGTAAAGAAGGGGACAGGGAGCTGGTGCTCACCAGCGGTGTGTCCTTGGGCCTCCTCTCTCAGGTCTGTGTCCTTAGCTATGCAATGCAGGGACTGGAGAGGCCCCATCTCCAGGTTCAGTGTTCTGCCATACGTGGCACCCTTGCTCTTCCTGGCTGAGCTCAATCCCAGCTGAGACCAGGGACAAGATGGAGCATGTCCTCATCTGTGTCTTCCTCTCCCGTTCTCCATCAAAGTGGGGTGAAGGCTAGGGCCCCTGCAGCATGATGCCCTTGAGAGTCATTGAGGTGAGGCCTGACAGCTCGCTTCCCCCTCAGAGCCCCCAGCCCCAGGCCTCCCAGGGCCAGAGCAGTGGCCTCTGATCAACAGGTTAAAAATAACCCCCATGGGCTCTTGTCCCTCCACAGGCAGGGTGTTTGTGTTGGCATCTCTGGCCCTGCCAACTTCCACAGCATGTGACATTGTCAGGGGACTGTAGGTGTGAGGAAGTCAGCTGGAGGGGCTCGTGCTGCCCCGACTCCAGGTGAGCCCGCAGTACAGGGTCAGAAATGGCTGTCCTGGGGCTGGGGGCACATGACGGGCAGGGTGAAGGCCACTTGTGGAGGTAAAATGATGTGGGCTGTCAGGTGCTGGGCCAGGGCTGGGCTGGGCAGACCTGTGTCATTATGTCATCCCAGTCCTTAGATCCCAGAGTCAGAATCGGCAAATCACAGGACTGTGAGTCAAGGACTTCTAGACTTGAGCTCAGACACTTTCAGTTCACTCGCCATCCAGACAGGAGGGAAATAGCGCTCGCTACAGAATATTTGTGGAACTTGTCCCAGGTGCCAGGCTCTCAGCTGGCAGCCACTCAGTTAATCCTCTCCACAGCCCTCTGAGCCCAGCTCTGGTGTTTCTGTTTAAAAACAGAAGATGAACCAAAGGCAGAGAGCAATTAGGTAACTTTGTCCAAGGTGGTTTCAAATTCACCTCTGTATGATTCCCAAACCCCTGCCCAGAATCATCCCCTTGTCCTTGTCTGATTCCAGAGGTGAGAGCAGAGGCTCAGGGCTTCAGCTGCTGGTTGGAGGTCACACTTGGACTTCCAGGACCCTTTTATTCTTGATTCTGTCCACAGCTCCCTCCGCGCCAGAGCTCATCTCGTGGGCAGTCAAAATTCTCCAGTAGGGCACCTGGAATTGTGATTTAACATAGGATTATTAGAAGACATGACGGCCCTCAGTTCCCCTCGTGAAGCCCCTTCTTATCCTTAATAACAGTCTCACTAATAGTGTAACCCCTGGCTTTTTGCGGGGAGTTTTAGGAAGGGCATCCCTGGCATTATCTCATCTAACTGCTGAAGACAGCCTTGGAGGCAACCCCCAGCTTTCCCCAAGCCGATTCCTTTTCCTTCCCTCTCAGGCCTGTGTTTGCCCTCCACGTGGCCTCTGCTGCCCTGCCTGGCCTCTCGCTAGCTTCTTGTGACCAAATGTGGACCTACCGAGGGCCTGGCCTGACTGCAGCGGGACAGCAGGCTAAACCTTGGCCATTGCCACTCTGCCGGGTCTCCCTGCTACTCCCAGTCCCCGCCTGTGCCCTCGGGATCCTGATGGGGTGGAAGGTGTGGTTCTCCTACAGCATTTACATTTATGTTGCCTTATCTTTAGGGTCTCCAAGGGCTAGGGCTGTTGTTCTGGGGCAACGATCCCAGGTCTCTTTCCCTAAACCCACACCATAGGCCCATCCGGTGGCTCTTTGTTCCTTCCCAACTGTTTCCTGAGCACTTGCCCTGGGCCACACACTGCAAGAAGCACATTGCAGGACTTGTCTCACTGCATCCTCATGACAACTGGCTGAGGGAGGTTCCACTGTTATCCCCACTTCACAGATGAGGAGTCCCAGGTACAGAGAGGGGCTCCAGGCTGGGGGTCATATTGGTGTAATGCCATGCTAATGCTGTGTTACGTGTGTGTTTTTTAAGCCCACTCACTTTGGATAGTGGGGCAGTAAGGCCCATCTCAAAGCACAGATGGGAAAACTGAGAGTCGAACATGAACAGTGGGTCAGGTTGGCCATCCTGCTTTCCCCATACCCCCCAGCCTGGCTTGTTGTCACCCAAAGCATTTTCTCAGGGTATGTCCTCCATTCTGGATATCTCTCCTCATCTCATCCCCTTACCTGACTCTTTCCTTCCTCCTTTCCTTCTTTCCTTCCTTCCTTTTCTTCATCCATCTAACCATCCATCCATCCATCTATCCCCAGCTCCTCTGAAAGCTAAGACCTCCCAACAGGGCTCCTCATGGCCTTGTAGGGCATGCAGAAGAAAGTGCTCCTTGAGGGGGTGTCACATCCCTGGCAACTCTCCTCTTCCAGGCACCTATTCCTGCCACCCAACCCAGCCACACATGAGTCTTGCAGTGATTCTACCGGAGGAGGGGCCTGTTATCAGAGTTAAGTTTGGTTTACATAAGATAGATGTGCATCTTTTTTGCTCATGTGCTTGAAGTCTGGAGGCAAACATCCCTGGGCTGGTTTGACAAATACATGCTGTCAGGGACCCAGGCTCCTTCTATCTTATTGACCTGCTGGGTCTAGTTTCCATTTCCGAGGTCACTTCATTGCTCAAGATGACTGCTGGAGCTCCAGCCAGTAGGAAGGAGGAAGAAAGAGTTGAAGAAGGGCATACCCTTCCATTTAAGGGAACTTCTTGGAAATCACATACGCTGCTTACATCCCACTGGCCAGGACGCAGTCACCCAGCCACACCGAGCTGCAAGGGAGGCTGGGCAGAAGAGTCAACCATGGGGGTCTGGCTGAACACGTGGAAGAGGGAAGAATGGGCATTGGGAGACGGTGTCTGCCATGAGGACCTTGTTCCCTTCAGTTTGCAGCTAACAGAGGGCAGGTGGGGCCTTCTCAATTCCTTTCCTCAAACAAACCTGGTTCTGTCCCTTCTCTGAAGCCTCAGTTCTTCCCTGACACTGAGCTGCTAATGGCAACAGCGCAATGCCAAGACTGGCTGCCATTGGCTGTTGTCCACCCGCTGCAGATCCAGGCCACTGCGCTCACTGATTCTCATGGCAGCCTGAGAGGCAGCTAGTCTTACCCTCATTTTGCAGTTGAGGAAAGTGAGGCCTAGAAAGGTTGGGTAACTTTCCTAAGGGCCCCCAGCTGGGCTCCTTTCTTTCCTGTTGAGCCTTCCTGCAAGATTGGAGGCCCTGGGCCCTCTCAGGGCCTGACAGGAGGAACTGGAATGGTCTGAGCTCCAGGAGTGGCCTGTCTGGGGAGGAGAGGGCAGGCAGGGCGTGACCTCAGTCTGCAGGTGTCTTCTCAGCACTTACTCAGTGCCATGGACAGCGAACGCGTCTGAACAGGGTCTACTGACAGGCTTGGGGATTTCTGCTGGCGCCGGGAGCTGGCCACTGCAGCCGCATCATCAGACGCCACTTTCCCCAGCGTGAACATCCTGGGCCCAGTGGGGAGGAAGGACAGGGATAGGGCCGCCTCCACCACTTCCCCTTTCCCTCTCGTCCTCCCTCCTGCCCACCCTGGTAGGGGTGGGGGCAGCAAGGGCTGAGCCCCTACCCAAGCTGGGCTGCTTCGGGGGGAGGGAGGGAGGTTGTGCAACTAGCTCTGAGGGGAAGGGGCCAGACTCTGGGCTCCTCAGGCAGACCAAGGCCATCCAGGACATCCCCCAGCCTCTGGGATGGACTGACGTTGCTTGCTGCTGACCCCTGAGGGTGAGGTCATTGCTCTGGCCTCGGTGGGAGAGGGAGTTGGGGGGACATGGTCTGAACGTAAGTGTGGTCACAGCCGTGACATGTGGTTAGTAATGTTACAGTAATATCTGCTCCCGATCTCTGGCCAAGAGGAAAGGCTCATGAGCTGTGAGTCACAGCTGGCAGTTGACAGTGGGACAGGCCATGCACGTGGCTCCAAAGGGGGTGTGCTGGGGATGGCTCTGAGACCCAGACGTGACCTCTGCCTTTTGGGAGTTCCCACCGGAAACAGGTGATGAGTAGGAAGAACAGATGTGAGACTGGAAGTCCCTGCTCCCTGCCCATCTCCACCAGGAAGTCTTCCTTGATTAACTGCCTTGGAATTGCTCTGGGGTTGACCTTGAGTTCCCAGCTTTGGCAAGATGGGCTCCTCTTTACCATCCGGCCAAGTCTGAGCACTGAGCACCTACAAGTTCTGTGCTGGGGGCAAGGGTGTGGACAGGAATGTAGTACTTTCATTCAAGTCATTCATTCATTCAACAAATGTGCCAGGTGCTCGGGATACCCTGGCCAACCCCAGAGACTCAGTCCTGCTCTGGTAGAGCCTGGAGGAGAGACCGAGAGCAAAGATCACACAAATAAAAATGAATTACAAACTGGGCCCAGGGAGGGAAGGACCTGGGGGTGGGGGCAGTAGTCAGGGGCCTTCTTGAGGCTGGGCCTGCTCCTGGTGGGTGCTGATCCCCTGGCAGCCCCTCCCCTGCTGACAAAGGTTCTGCAGGGAGATGGCTGGCTGACACAGTGGCACAGTGCCCACCAATGGGGGCCGTGCCAAGCGTGATGTGATGTGTGCTGATCCCTCTCCACTCCTTACTGAAGACCAGCGTCTGCTGCCCCCGCAGCACAGGGAGCCTGGGGCGACTCTCCCATCACATCCAGAGGTGTCTGGGGGACATGATGGAGTGGGGAGAGGGTTCCCCTTCTGCTGCAGGCAGAGGGGCCGGTCTAAAAGAATGTACCCCCTGCAGAGCTTGTCTCCCACCCTGCTGAGGGGACCCCTGGCACTGTCCAGGCTGTTGGGCCCCTCTGCATTCTACCTGTATCCTGCAATGGACAGAGGAGGTGGCTCCATTGACCCTGCTGCTCCTCTCACGCCTCCTGCTCGGGACCTCCCACTCCAAGACATGTTGGAGACATGCTTTCTTGCCCTCTTTTGCCCCACTCTGCCTGGTTAGGCCCCAGTTCCAGGAGAGAGAGAATGAGGGATCATAGGGCTAAAATGGGGTCCAGAGGCAGGGATGCTCCCATCCTCCCAGAAACAACCAGTGCAGATTGGCTGGGCCCCATCTCCTTTTTTCCTTGTGTGGGGGTCCCGCTGTCTAAGATGGCGGCTGCGTTGGGTGGAGAAGATCCAAAGGCAGTGGCAGCTATTGTATTTAAATATAGACTCCTGGTCCCCCTCACAGACACTCTGATTCTCTAGGTCTGGAAGGATCTTAAGACTCTGCATTTTAAAAAGTCTCTCAGTGTTTGTGACATCAATGGCCGCTTTTGAGGAAAGAGCTCAGATTCTGGAGGCAGGAAGTCTGGAGTGCTGACCCAGCTCCTGCTCTTGTTCTCTGGGTGATTTTGAACACTTATTCTTGAGGCCTTGGCTTTCTCCTCTGTGTAGTGGGACAGCAGCACCTACCTTCAAGACTAACTGGGCAAGTGCAGGTAAAGCACCAGCATCAGGCCTGGCACGTAGCAGATGCTCATTACACAGTGTTCATTCTTGTTACTTATCCGGGCTGTCTTTGAAATGCAGCTGCCTCAGTCCCTTTCTGGGCAAGGTTGGAGCCCCTTGTCCCTCCCACCCCTTGGGGATCCTGGTGGAGCGAAGGAGGGGATTCAGAGGTTGGGAATAATGGATGTGCAAGGAGAAGCTGCCCAGAGGCTGTGGCTGCTGACAACAGGGAAGGGCAAGAATCTCCCCAGTTCACCAACACAGGGACTCTCATGTAGCACTGTGGCCAGGCAGTGTTCTGAGTCCATTTACTAGTGCAATTCTCATGAGGAAATGTTGTCCCGTTCTACAGATGAGGAAATCGAGGCACAGAGGGGTTAAAGAAGCTGCTCAAGGTCACACAGGCCAGTGATCGGCAGGGCTGGGGCTTGAACCTAGGCAGCCTGGCTCTTAACCACTGCCTCTCTCTGGAACAGGGCTCCCTGGGGAGGGAGACGGACTTTCCTGGAAACTTCATGTCCCTCTGTGGGGGATTCTGGGGCTGGACTGTCTCCATGGGGTTCTGGTGCTCTGGTGGGAAGAGGCAGGCCCCAGTTGCACCTCTGGGGGTCTCCCAGAATCCAGCAGCTCCTGTCCATCTTCCCCTGGGCTTCTCTGCTCCTCTGTAGTTGTCGCCTCCACCCCACTTCTCCCCCCGCTCCTAGGTCGGCATTCACTTTCTCCAGCTGTGAGCATCTGGACCCCCCAGAAGCTGTCACTGGGCTCTGCCTGCTCCAGGCTGCCTTGGCTCAGAGCCCAGTGGTCAGGGAGAGGTGAAGAGCATCCAATCTGAACTCCGCGCTGACCCCATGGCCCAAGACCAGTGGCTTCTGTCCGCTGTTCCCTCAGTCCTCAGGGGCTGTGGACCTGATGGCACTGGCCCCACTTGAGCTTCTGTTTATGACCTGGTAAATCATCCATTGTCCCCACCCTCAGCTTTAATGAGGGCCAGAGCCCACTATGACACCCCAATTAACCACACCATCTGTTTTGCTTTAGTGGAAACAGTGTGGCTGGTGAGCAGGAGCCCAGAGTGGGGATATGGTGGGGTGGGCTCAGGGATAGTTTTCTTCCCTGCAAAATGACTTACCACCCACCCCAACCTCTACTATGCCCAGAAAGTGGCTCCCCTCCCTCAAAGGGGAGCCTGGGAGCCCCCAAAGGCCACAAGTTTTTGTCCCACAGTAGCTAATTTCTGCAGCAGGCTGGATTTGGGTTCAATGATGACTCAGAGGGGATGCAGCGCCCCATTGCGTGTGGGCTTCCTGGAGATTTGGGAGGCCAGATGTCAGTGTCAACAAAGGTATTTGAGTACGGGAAGGCGCAGGAGGCAAGGATGGGAAAAAGGAAGCCAGTGGTTGGTGAGGTCATTCCTGAGCAATCCACAAATTCCTTCATTGATCCATGCATTTATGGAGCACTTCCTGAGTGCCCAGCACTGATTGGGCACAGAGATCTGTGAGGGAGGGCCTTTGGGGAGACTAGAGGTCAGACCACTTCCTGGAGGAGGCATGGGCTTCCTTTAGTTCAAGGAATTAGCCATTTCAGCTCCCGCTCTGTCCTGAAGTCCACTCCCAAGGTCAGAACCCTGGTGAATGTGAGAGCTAGGGTGAACATTGGTGCCCTGGGCTGGGGATGTGAATTGGAGAGGGATGAAGTTGGGGAAGCAGGAAGAATAGTTGGTAAAATGGGTCAAGGAACAAATGCTGAGTTGGGGTAATCAGCAGCTAGTGCTAGGGACTTGTGGGGTGGTATCAGGGTTGGGTAGCCGCCTGGGGAGGAAATGGCTGAATGGACTCCAGTTTAGCTTAAGCAGAAATCACCTTTATCCACTTCTCCCTCAAATATGTGAGCAATTACACAGCATGCACATCATCAATGTCCACTTCTGCACCATGGCCAGGCATCACTAGCAGATCATAGTGCTCTCTCCTTCTGAGTCCAGAAGCAGCCTTACACTTTTTCCCACACACTGGTCCAGGCCATCACTACTAATTGATGACAGTTGACAGATGAAATGAAAATCTATTTACCATCTTGGACTGGGATTCAGACATGTACAAGGGTCTAAGGAAACTTCTAGAAGAAAATTCATCCAAAGGGAAGAGGGTTGGGAGACAATCTTGGCCAAGTGACCATGCTTTGCTGTCAAAGGGCAAACAAGGGCAGTTCTAAGCTGGGCGGGTGATTGTCACTGGATTTGCTCTGGTCCAGCTCTCCGGTAGACTTGTATCTGCACCTGAGAGAGAGAGAGAGCAGGAGAGAGAGCTGGGAGTAGAATACAAAGCACTGTGCATCTGCATTCCATTGCCGAGCACAGAATCCACTCTCATGAGTTTAAATGGAAGGGATTTATTACAGAATATGAAATGGCTACTGAACTATTGGGAGGCCGAAGACATAGACTCAGGTTGAACTTTCAGGAACAATCTTCCAGGCCACACTACAGAGCTGGGCCACCAAGAGAGCTGCTGCCTCTTTAGTAATCAGGAGTTCACAGCTCCAGAAACACATGCACTACCATGGTCAGGAAGCTGCTACTGCCACCAGCTCCACACTGCACCCGCTGTGACCCACACTAGTAGATGGGTGCACTGGGCCTTGCCATATTGACCCCCTCTGCCAGCACTGCAGCAAAACAACAACAACAAGAGGAAAAAGTAAATTGTCCCCCTCCCCTTGATTCCCAGAAAGCAGCAGCAGCTGCAGAAGCACAGCCTTCTAAATCTCATGCAAGTGCATCTGAGTTGTTGAATCTGAATTACATCCTGAATCCTAACAGCAAGGGGCACTGAGAAATGTAGTTTTTTTCACTTTTCCTATCTCTGCAGTCTAGGAAGTCACCCAGCAGAGGGTGGAATGGATATTGAGAGCCAGACCACTGTGTCGAGTACACATCTATAAGACACCAGGCACAGTCAGCTCTGTTTTGGATTCTCTTGGAGGAGGATGGAAGGGGAGATGCATTCCCCTTTCTTTACCACAGACCACTGCACAGCTCTGGTACCTTGAGGGTTCACTGGTGCCCTTCGTTGGTGGTCTGCGGGAGTTTTGGCACCAGGTGAGAAACCTCCCAGGCCTGTCTGGGAGCAGTTGGTGGAACTTTGAAAGCAGCTGGGCCCAGCAAATATTGGTTATGAGGGTCTAAGGGATTTTGTTTAACTCCTGGCTGGATCTGTCTTTGGAAACAATACCATGAGTACCTACCATGTGCCAGGCACTGTGCCAGGTATTAGGAAGATAGAGAGGAAGGAAATACAGTCCTGGCTGCCCTTTGTGGCTCCTTATCTAGCCAAAGAAGAGACATGGAAAGCAGATAAAGGGATGTCCATGGCTCTGGGTGCACAGAGGAGAACAGATCCAAGAGGGCAGGGGAACTTCCCAGGAGAGGTGACATTTGAGATGAGTCCTGAAAGGCACAAGGATGCTGAAAGGAGGCCTGGGTGAGGGGCAAGAAGGGATGTGGGTGGGGCAGGGACTGTATTTGAGAAATAAAGCCAGGGATTTCTCAAGGTCCAAGATTAGCCTCCTCATCCAGACCAGGCTGGTATTCCTGTACTGGGCACCGGCATCTGGCCAGTCCTGCAGTTTGCCCCTGCTCTCCTCAGGCTGCAGCATGGGGTTTGCTGCCTCTGCTTGCACAGACTGCCAGGAATGATGCATGGTTGAGGAGGGGCTGGGGGAGCCATGGGCCACTACCCAGGCTGGAAGATTTGTGGTACCCTCTACCCTATGGGTGGTGGCAGCAGAAGAAACTAGCCCATGTGGGCAGGGCTGCCCCCATCACCACACCTGGGGCCTCTGGGCAACAAGGCTAGGCTGTCAGAGGAGTCAGTGGAAGCCCCAAGCCCCCAGCACCCTCCTCCAGGGCTCCTTGTGCTCTGCTTTCTCCCTGAGGCAGACCTGCCCCTCCCTCCCTGCATCCCACACCATCCTGATGCCAGCTCTCCCTGGCTTGGGCCGCTGGGGGTACCCATGATGGGGTCATTACAGGACACAGTGCCAGAGGGTCAGAATGGAAGAGGCCCAGCTGTCAGCTGGAACCCATCAGAGGCAAACCAAGCCCTGGCAGCAGGCGGGAGGGGGAGGGTGGCTAATGAGAAAGGTGTCCCTGCGAGCTGCAGCTGTAAGCCTCTTCTTAACCCTTCCTACTCCTGTCCCCGGGGTGTGTCCTAAGATTTTCCCATGGTGACAGGTGGCTCCAGGTCCCTGGTTCTTCAACCCAGGTTGGTGGGAGTGGGGAGGGGTTGATTTAATGGAGACACCCTGCCCCTGCTCCAGGGAGCCCCTTGTCTGAAGGGAAAGAAACAACATAGCTCCTGTTTTCAGGGAGACCTGAGTCTTACGGGGAAGATGCAGCTCAGACCCAGTCTAAGGGAGGAGACACGGCCCTGCCCTCGGGGAACCCAGTCTGAGGGGAGACCCGGCCCCATCCTCGGGGAACCCCGGTCTGAGGGCAGACACGCCCGCCCCCAGGGAGCCCAGTCTGAGGGGGAGACCTGGCCCCGCCCTCGGGGAGCCCCAGTCTGAGGGGAGAGACACAGCTCTGCCCTCACTTAGCTCAGGGTCAGAGATGGGGAGGCTGTGTCTCCTTTTTAAGCTAAGAAATCAATATAATGGCAACTCTTTGGACTTTCTATGTGATTTTGTGAACAATCAGCAGCTTGATCACTTCCTTGTACTCTAAAACCCCAGGAACGACATGTCTGCAGATCCAGAGAGCTGTCGCTGGGAGACAGTTTGTCCTGGTTGCCCTCTTTGGGGCGGCTGCCCTCCTCAGCCACCTGCTTTTCAGAAACCCTTCTTCATCCTGAAAACCACTCAGCAGCTGGGTTCTTTTCAAGCACTGAGTCGATTCCTTCTTTGGTATCCGCATAACTTATATAACTCGTGGCTTTCAATTAACAATTACAGTTGGTGAGCAAGAGCACAAAAGGAAACACGTCTACGTGCCGCTGGCCCTTCTTCAGCTGTGTGGTTAGAGGTCCCCGATTTATTTTCCACAGTTAGCAGCTGGCCTTCTCCCAACTTCTCTCCCAGTTCTCCTTGGACGGCCTGCTGCTGGCTGGGCAGGGCAGTCTGGCGGAGCTGCCTGAGGGCACCCCTTCCTCTGCTGGGATCCGCGAAGAGTTCAGGCCTCTTGGTTACTGGGCTGCACGGGGCTGATTATCAAGCTCTTCACGGGGACACAGGGGCCCAGGCCTGCATGCAGGATGAGGAGGAAGGCCCAGAGATGCCTTTGCAAGCCTCTGCTGTGCTCTTCGGGCAAGTCATTCCAACTCCTAGGCCTCGGCTTCCTCATCTGTTAAATGTAAGGGAACAGTTGGTTTAGGTGGTCCCTAGAGCCCCTTGCACTTGGACTTTGATGCTCCTGCCTGCTCCCCACCCCCCTGCCCCCCCAGCTCTGGGCTCTCCCACCACCCCGTCATGATGACAATGACAATGGGTGGGTTAATCACGACCTTGGCCAGCAGTCAATGCAGGCAGCAAGCATGCCACCAGGCAACCTCGTGCTGCTGGCAGAAGGGCTGCTGCCCCATCTCTTCCGGCCCTCATCGGGCACTCTACCGCCTGAGGGCCGTGGACCTAGAGGCCAGTGTGGCTGTTCAGCTACGTGTACTGGGACCCATCTGAGCCAGCCTCTGGGCCTCATCCTACGGGGGCTTCCAGCACAGCGAGGTGAACATCTATGGGAGGCTTGAGGTCTGTGAGTGCTGCAACCATCAAATATTTCCCAAGCCCCTGCTCTGAGCCAGGTCCTGGGCTGGGCAGGGGGATGACAAAGACAAATAGCCAGACATGGCTCAGTTTCTTGTGGTGCTTAGAGGCATGTGCGTGCGCTCTGACATCGGTCTGCCAGGTTCAAACCCCGTTCTGATGCTCACATGGGCAAGGTTCTTAGCATCTCTGTGCCTTGGTTTCTCCGTCTGTAAAATGGGGAGGCAAATAGTCCCACAACCATGGGGTTGTGGTGAGGATTAAATGAGTCAGTGAATGTTAAGTGTTTAGAGCCTAGGGCGTGGTCATTACAACTTTCATTTCATGAGCACCAACTCTGTGCCAGGAACTGTTGTGGCATCTGGTGTAAAACAAATCCTTCACAGGGAAAGAGAGAGATCATTTCCAGCTTGACTGAAGCAAGAGGCTTTATGGGAGTATTGGTACCACAGTTTGGTCTTGAGGGATGGAGCTAAATACTATGGGTAGCACTGGGGGAGGGCATCCTGGGAGGAAGGAACAGCATGAGCCAGGGCAAGGAGGCGAGAAGGTAAAAACCTATTGAGGGAACTCTGAGAGGACCAGAGAGACTGAGTGTAAAGGAGAAGAAACTGGGCTTAAGCCAGATGAACTCCTTGACCATAGGATGTGGCCTTTATCTTATAGGTAAAGAGGGGCCACAGATGGTTGTTGAGCAAGGGGATCCTTCAGGGAGACGAAGCTGCTGTATTTAAATGAGGCAGCAGGGTTAGATTCCCTAGATGATAAAGACAACAATGAGAAGATAATAAGAAACCTTTCATTTTGTAGATTATAAAGTCCACCGAGGGTTCCCATGGGCACATCTAGTCTGATCATCGTTGCAACCCTGAGAGATGAGGTGAACAGGGATTATGACCTTTGCTTGATGGATAGGAGGGTGAGGCTCATTCAAGGGCACCCAGGAGCCAGGAGGGATGTTAGTCCCCATCCCGTGGCTGCCCAGGGGAATGAGACCACCTTCTCAGGCCCCATCCTTAGGTCTTCTCTCCTGTCAGCTGGGTTCTGTCCCATCTTTAGGGCCTGGCATGCTGGTGTGTGTGTGTGTGTGTGTGTGTGTGTTGGGGGGGCGATGAGGGTGTCTGTGCAAGGAGCCCCACCCCACTCCCCTATCAGGCCAGCACCAGGCCTGCTGCACTTCTGGCCCACTGCCAGGGGCCACCCAGCACACAGTTGGTGGGCATCTAACCTCTGCTGACTGGTGCTGAGAGCAACGATGACTTGAGTAGGGGGTGACTAAGCCACTGCCAGAAGGTGCAGAGGGGCAAGCAGGGCTCAGGGGGATGGGGTGGGCACATGCACAGCTCTGTCCTTACAATAACCCCTTCGCGCCGCCCCCCCCCCCCCCCCCCCCCCCCCACCCCTCCCCACCCCCGCCCCGGCCCCACACCAGAAGCGCCCCAGCTGAGCAGCAGCCCAGGAGGTTGGGAAGAAGCCTCCATTTGCTTTTCCTGCCCTGCTGGGCTCCTCCCTCTCTCCTCTGGGTTCCCGACCCAGGGCTGGGAGTCTGTCTTCTGACGCCCCAATCTTAGCTCTTTCCTCTCTTGGGATCCCACCTGCTTGGCTGACACCCGGGCTCCCTTCCACACTGGGGCCTTCCTCCTCTGATGTTCACTTTCCTCGTCCTGGAGTTCCCAGCAGGGCCCAGGGGTGGGGAAGGAAATGGTAGAGCCCCTGGCTTCCGGAGACCTGCCCCCTGCCCCCTGCCCCGTAGACCAGGCCAGGTCGCCTGTCTTTCCACGGGACACAGCCCAGGGCCTGCCTCTCGCTGCAGCCCAGGTAGCATCTGTTGGTAGTGTCTGTTGGGGCCCCACTCTTCAGGAGAGTCCAGGAGCCCTAGGGGGACAGGGAGTGAGAGCACTGAAAAGGCACATCATAATAGAAGGCCAAGGGCGGCTCCAGGAGAGGGCTTTGCAGGGTTTGGAGAAGTGAGGTCTTGGAGCCGGAGTGGAGGCAGTCAGGGACTTCTGGCGGTGGGGTCCCTGACAGGAGCTGAGCCTCGAAGGGTGTGGGGCTTGGATCTGGGAGGGGACTTTCCAGGGGATTCTTCCCAGAGGGTGGGAGCCGCCTTACTCAGCAGTATGTGGCAGTGGGTTGAGGGGGAAGAGCAGAGGGGTGTGGCATACTTGCCCTGGTCAGCTCTGGAAGAGGTATGCATGATGGCCTGAAAGGCTGGGTGGTTAGAGGCTGTTTATTTGTTCATTCCTTCACTTACTAACTCATTCATTCATTTGCATTTGTCCAGAACCTCCTCTGTGCTCAGTGCTGTGCTTGGGACTGAGGGCTTAATGAGAAGCAGGGCAGATGTATTCCTTCCCTCCTGGAGGAGCTCCTGGTTAAGATGGGAAGGCTGATGAGCAAACAGGCCATCCCAAAACACTGATCCGCGCCTGGAGAGAAGAGATGCACGGGCTGCGAGAGCAGAGAGGAAGGCTTCTGCCTCAGATCCCAGGGGAGGTGGAGCAGAGAGCTGCAGGATGATGAGTGGGCTGGGCAGAGAGGCCTAGAAGGAGAAGAGAGCATCCCAGAACGGGAGTGGGGGTTGTTCTTTTCAGTGGGTGAAGATCAGGCAGGAGGCACAGTGGTGGCAGGGGCCAGATCTCACGTGTTGTGCTGTGTACATTAAGGAATTATCTGGAGGGCACTGGGAAGCCTTTGAAAGGCTTTAAGCAAGGGTTGTAAGGGATCCGATTTGTGTTTTGGAAAAATCCCTTTGGTGCAGGTGGAAATCAGGTTGGAGAGCATCTGAGGGAAGTCCTGTACCAGGTTCAGCTCCAGGGCAGGGAGGAGCACCTCCTGGACACAAGCCCTATAAAGGCAGGATGGTGGCCTTATTCTTGCTGTTACCCCTCAGCGCCCATTGGGGAGTGTTGCCCAAGTCCTGCTAAGGGAGGCCATGTGGGGTCCTGGGCGACGGCTGGTCTTCTTGCCCACAGAGTCCCTTGTTCTTGCTGAGGTGCAGCCACTGTGATGGTGACATAGCTCTCTGGCACCATCAGGGAAAGATGAGGGCCTCCATTCTGGGTGAAGGCTGCCAGGAGAAGGTGGGGAACCTCTTGGAGGAGGCAGGAAAGAGCCGGGTCTCAGAGAAGGAGCCTCTTTGGATTTATCCATTAATGCCTGCATCTCCTCGCCCCAGGTGATTCATTTGGCCTTTAAGAGTAAAATGCATGTGGTTCCCATGCCCTAGTGGGGTGGGTGTTGGGAGGGAGGTAGCTTGTCCCAGACTAAGCCCAGCACGTGAGGAGGGCAGATGGACCCCAGGGATGGGGGTGGAAATGAATGTCATGGTCGAGGGCACAGGTGGGGGAGGGCTGGACTTCCAAGGCTGCCTGCCCTGGGAAGGATGGGGGGTGATGGAGTCGGGGCTTTTGGGGCCATACCCTGTAGCTGTGCTCCTCTGCCTGCGGCCTGTGTGGGCTGGGGGATGGCATGCCACTGGTTCAGGAAGCTTCCTTCTCCCCCAGTTCCCCACACAACCCTCCCTCCCAAGGGGAGAGGGGAATGGAAGGGCAGAGAGGGCTGTTTGGCCAGGCCCCCAGTTCAGCCAGGCCTGGGAACCCTGCCCGAGGCGCCTGAGACAATGCGGGGAATGGAGGCTGGCCTGGCCAGAGGCGGGCTCGAGGAGGGGGCGGGACCAGTGCCCACTCCATTCACAGTCCTGGCCCAGGCACTGCATGGTGGCCTGCAGCACCATCCCCCACCCTTGGGCTCCCCGCCCAGTCCCAGGCTTCTACCCACCCACCCCTTAGGAGCTACCAGCCATACCATCCTCCCAGAAGGCCCGTCTCCTTCCCAGCCTAGTCCTAACCCCACAAGGGAAGAGTGTGTGTGTAAGATATGCCTGAGTGTGCCTCAGTGTGTGAGTATATATGTGTGTGGGCGTGTGAGTGTGTGTGTATGAGTGCTGGAGTGTGTATGTACATAAGTATCTGAGTGCGTCTCCGTGGGTAAGTGTATATATGTGTGTGAGCATATATATAAGCATGTGTGTGTCTATGAGTGTGTCTATGAGTGTGTAAATGTGCATGTGAGTATATATACATGTGTAAGTATATCTACAAGTGGGTGTTAGTGTATGTGTATCTACGAGTGTGTGAATGTTTGTGAGTGAGTGTGTGTGAGTAGTGGGGAAGTAGTAAGGAGACACAAGCTGTGCCCACTCTCCCCCGCCCCACCCCAGCCATTCTGACAGTGTAGTGGGTGCCCTGGCCTCCCATCCAGGCCTGCATGCCCGGCATTTCTCAGGACAGCCTTCCTTCAAACGGGTTAGCCCCCTGCCCTGCTGGTGCCATTTATTTTTCCCACCCACACAGCTTCGTATTCAGGGTGGAAAATGCAGCCCCCGTCTCTGGGAGCCTCCTTCTCTACCGCTGCCGGAGAACCCCAAGTTCTCTCTACCTGGCCAGCCAGAGTAGGACTGGGAGCTAGGGAGGAGCTACTGCAGGTTCCAGGGGAGATGACCCAACTTTTGGGGCTCTAGGCTGGGGGGGTTGTGGGGACAGGCTTCCTTGTTCCCAGCCCCAGGCCTGGCCCGGATTTCCCTGGACGGGACAGCAGGAGGGAGCTCTGGCCCACAAGAGAACTGGGATTTGGTTATTAAATCAAGTTGCAAGTTCAGTTGGCTTTCCGGCCAACTTTTCTTCCCTCCTCCCTTTCTCCTCAAGATAATAGAAATCCCCCCCCCCCCCCCCCAGGGGTTCCTTCCCTCCCTGGCCAGCTTTGGGAGGCTGGGGCCCTGCCATTGGCCCAGGCCCCTGTCATCACAGGCACACCCCCTGGGCCTGGGCCAGCTCCACCCTTCACCCCCCTCAAGGGGGAGCAATTACATCAGCTGCTCTTTCCAGCTCCAGCCCTCCCTGGGAGAGGCCTCTGACTATTCCCTGAAAGGGCCTGCTCGTCCTAAAGGAAGGATGTCATCTTTGACCCTGCCTCCTGACCTTTGACTGTCCCTGACCCCTGCCAGGCCTCGAAACCATGGTAGCAGCAGGGGTGAGTTGGGGCAGCATTATGCCTGGATTTGAATCCTGGTTCAGCCGCTTTCCGGCTTTGTGATACTTGGCAAGTCACTTACCCTCTCTGAGCCTCAGTTTCCCCATCTGTAACTGGGGATGATGAGAGTGCTGTGTTTATTGGTTTGTTCCGGGAATTCAATGAGTTAATATTTGTTAGGGACTTGTGCTTTATCTCACACTATGTAAATGTTGGTTAACTAGATACATCACTTCCCTAAATGTTGGTGAACTAAGGAATAGGTGGATGGGTGGGTCACTGACCCGCTAACCCCTGGCTTCATGCCTCAGCAGTTACCCCTGTTTTGGTAATTAGCTCCTACCCCACATGGACCCAAGAAGTCTCTGTCTTCTACCCCCTTGTGCAGTGCTGAAGTCCCATCCCCAGCATTTTGCCCTGATCCTGGCACTCCATCTCCTGGGGCAGGGATGTCTCAGGAGAACATGGAGCCTGATGGAGGGTCAGGAGAAAGTGTTTCTCACCCTGACCTTCTCCCCTCTGCTTTTCGGCCACAGCAGCCATCCCCTGTGGGGACCTGAAGGAAGAAGAGGTGCCCATGCATCAGGTCTCTCTCCAGCACCTTCTAGGTCTTTGCGCCCTGGAGAGGAAGTGGCAGCCTTGCCTGCTGGGCCAGAGATGTGGGTTTTGATTTG
Organism: Equus quagga; assembly: GCF_021613505.1. Taxonomy (NCBI): domain Eukaryota; kingdom Metazoa; phylum Chordata; class Mammalia; order Perissodactyla; family Equidae; genus Equus; species Equus quagga. The sequence goes on from NC_060281.1 coordinate 21,173,060, forward strand.
AGGATGGAAAAGATTCACTCATGGAAACTCACTTGCCTTCCTGAGACTGTGATCCTGATCCATTCCCAGACGCCCGTGCTGCTCAGGGGCAGTGGTGTGGGGGCTCCGCTCCACCTCGTAGGGGTGGTGGAGGGATTCTCTGTCCTCCCAGCACCCCATCCCCCAGCTTCTCCCCTCTCCCTAGGCTCAGACCCCACAGAGGGGCGGGCCTCAGCCTTGCCTGGTCTCCTTTGCACCCCTCCTCCTCGAAGGCCACGCAGAGACTTGTCCAGCTGTGAGCCCTAGGCCGGTGCCCTGCACTGCCCAGCCACTTCCGCCTGGCTCCACGGCGGCCTCCCTGTCCACCCGACTCTTGTCCTCACTGTGGGGCTGGAGACTGAGGCAGCTTTGTCCCTGGGCATGGGGCCTGCCTGATGCCAGGCTTCTTGGTGCTCAGAGTTCTCAACTCTGTCACAAGGACTCCCTCTGTCTTCTCCTGCGCCAGGCACTGCAGGGCAGGGATGGAAAAGGCTCAGGTGGTTCTGGTCACCATGGAGCAACTTGACCAGAGAACACCTCTCAAAGAAAAGCCAAGGGCAGGGAGCTTCCTTCTATCCTCCCTTCTCCCCTCCCTCCTTCCTACAAGTGTTTCCTGAGCCCTCTATTGTAGCAGGTGTGTGCCAGGCCCTGGCCATCAATGAAGGCTTACGCTGCTGTGAGGTTCAGAGGGAGCCCCGCTGCTAGACCACACACAGCTTTATTTTCCTTGCCTTCCACAGCTCTGCTCACTGGCGGCTCCCTGAGGGAGAGGCTGAGTCTCTACCCTCAGACTGTGGTGTCTCCCCGTCACGGGATTTCCTGCATTGATTGATTCATTGGTTCATTCACTTGCTGTCACTCAGGGGCTGCTCGCTATGTCCTGGGCTCTTGTGAATTGGCCAGTCATGCAGGTACCATCTAAACTGGTTCCCAGTGGATGAGAAGCTGGTTCTGGGCAGGGGGTTCCATGCAGAGGGAGCAGCACATGCAAAGCTAGGAGCCTGAGAGCGATTGGAGGCCGGCCCTGGGCTGGGGTTGGAAGGGGATTTGCAGTGGCAGTGACTCCCGGGGAAAGCAGGATCTGTCCCCGGAGCCATGGAGAAAGGAGGCTTTGAGAATGGTTGGGGATTTCACTGCTGTGTCAGGAGGAAACCCAGGAGAGTGTCAAGTATCATTGCCCAAAGGAAAATCCGAGTCCAAAATTCTGCCGAATCCCTGACTCATCGCTGGGGGTAGAGGGAGGTGGGAGAAGATTGGGCATCTGGTCTTCAGTTCCGGCCTTCCAGGAGGAGCCTTCCAGGAGGACGTCAGCTCCCTCCTCACAGACTCCTCCCCCTGCCTCCTCAACCTCCCTGCCCTGTGGAGAATGCATCCTAGGGCCCCGGCTGTCATCATGCTCTCCCTGTTGTCTAGTCATAGTCTCTCCTGCTGCTTTCTTGCATGTCCGTGGGGGGAGGGACCACGACTGCCCCACCCCCCAGGCCCTGACAGAGGCCCTCTTCATCCCCTACCTCCCATCCTTTACCTGCCCCAGGTACTGTCCTGGGCCACTTGGGCTCTGTCCAGGGCATGGGGTTAGTTCCTGGGAGACAGCCCTCAGCCCCAGGCCAAGCCTCCACCTTGATCTCTAGAGTAGACCAAGGTTTTAAATCACACTGAGAGGGCTGGAGGGGGTGCAAGCCCAAACTCTGCTCCTGTCTATTTATCTCTTTTGGCATCTCTGTCTCTTTTTCTCCCCCTCTCTGTCTCCACCCCTCCCTCTTTCTCTCTCTTTCTCTGTCTCTCTGTCTTTCCTTGGTCCTGTCTCGGCCTCCCACCTTCCCAGTCTCCCTTTGTCTCTGCCCCTCTCCCTCCCTCTAGGTCTCAGTCTCTGTCCCCGTGGCCCACTCTCTTTCTGATGGTCCCCTGGCAGTGCTGGAGGATGAGAAGGCGGAATTGTGGGGCTGCGGGCACATCTCTGCCCAGCAGTGTGCTGGTGGCCTGGCAAGGGGCATCGTGCACGGTCACCCACTTCCTCACCAGAGTCAGAGGAGATTCAGGGGACAAGGTCTCAGATCAGCAGCCTGGCTTCCATACCAGGCCTATTGGAGGAATTCATAATAAAGGACCGGACCCTGATGCCCTGAGAGCCTTAAGTTTCTAGAAGAAAGGTGGTGTGGTTGCTTCTCTAAGGGGGAAACCCTGCCCACCCAGTGGAGGGAAGGAAGAACATACACTGGTTGGACTTCAAGCCTCCCCTGAAAAGGTTCCACCTCCAAACTGTCCGTGGGATTGGGGACACTGTTTTGTCACAGAGAGGCAATGGGTTAGAGGCAGGAAACAAAGGAGGAGGGGACTAGGCTCTTCTCTGGCTGGCCAGTCAGTAGCTCCCCTGGGCATCAGTGCCGGGCTGGGCTCCCGGAGCCTCTCTGTGGGCATCTGAAGGAGGAGGAGATGGAAAACTCGGAGTCTGCAGAAGAAATTAAGCTCCTGGAGAAGAGATGAGCAAAGACAATGGGAACAGATCTCTCGAGGGTCCTGGGGTGGAGTGGGAGGCCACAAAAGCCGGGGGAAGGGTGTTTTCTACAAATGGAAGGCAATGCACTTTAGGGAAAACATGGAGCCATGCTGGCTGGATGCTCAGTGCGCCTGGAGGTCTGATGGGTCTCTCGTGAGGGCTGCTCAGATTGAGGAGTGGACAAATGGTGGGGCCCTGCAGTCTCATCTAGAAGGAGGGGGTCAGGAACTTTCCTGGTGACAGGCCAGTATGGTGACTGAGGGCACTAGGGTGGAGAAAATGGGACACCCACCCTGCATGGCTGATGGGGGAAGACACCCCTGTCCCCTGCTGGCTCCCCAGGACCCCACAGGGCAGTGTCCTGCTCCAGTTCTGAAGGTTTTCCGTTCACTGCCTCTGTCTCTCCTTGTTGTTCTCTCCCCAACCCCCCTTCTCTCTCTCTGTCCTTTTCTTCTTTCCCTTGTCCTCCTGTCTCTCTTAGGCCCTGACTCTCCTGTCAGGCCCTTCTCTCTTTCTCTGTGTCTGCTTCTGTCCAGCCCCAACACCCTGGCCTCTTTGTGCTGTCTGGAACCAGGAGAGCCCCCTCTCTCCGCTAGACACTGGATGACCCCTGCCTGTGGGAGGTGGGGGGGTGGGGGTAAGTGTGCGCATGTGCTGAGCCAAGGGTGATGATTGTGTGTGTGAGTGTGTCTGTGTGAGGGGGCTGCTGGTTGAGTCAAGAAGGAGCAGGCAGTGGAGGGTCTAGCTGAGGTGGAGGGGGTCAGGGCCGGCGGGGGCGCTGCTGTCCCTCTGGGTGGTGGGCAGAGATAGACTTTCAGGCGGAGGCAGCTCCAGCCCTGCCCCGGGGCCCCTACTCATTCTAGGAAAGTTACAAGAGCTGGCCCCACGGTGGCCAGCACACACAAAGCATGTTGCTCCACTCCCCACGTCTTTGCCTCTGTCCCTGTCGGTTTTGCTGCCAGTTCCTGGTGGCAAGCTGGCAGCCTCGTCTCTGAGGCCAGAACTGCCCACCTGGCTGGGTGGGGGCTCCGTCCTTGCTTATCTGTTGTCCCCAGGCAGGGGCAGGGACAGGAGCAACTCTGGGGCAGGGACATGCATGCTGGGCCTGCTGACACTCAGGAACGGCACCCACACACCTCCCTGCCAGCTGCCCACCCTGCACACTTTGCCTCATTCCAGGAGCTGGCCAAGCTGGTCTTCCCTGCATCCCCATCCAAGCTCGTTTTTTCCCACAAGTCTTTCCAGAGGCTGGGGTCTCCTGTGTGGGCAGCTCACCCTTCCTTCATTTCTCAGGCTTCAATTCCTGGCTGCAACTCGCCTCCTCTGGGAAGCCTTCTTTGATTGCCCCCTTTCCCTATCAGCTAGCCCATTCCTCCTTGGCCCTGCCAGATTGCTGGGCCCACAGAGGACACACCGTGTGACTGATATCCAAGTTCCTGGTCAAGTGCCTTCCAGGGAACAGCCTGGGGCAATGACTGCCACCCATCACCTGCCAGGCACTTTCAGTGCATTATTCACTTCTTTATTCACTTTATTCACACGACACCCCTCTCCGGTGGAGTTTGTTATTCCCATTTGACAGATGAGAAAACTGAGGCTCTGAGAGATTGACCAACTTGCCTGAGGTCACACAACAAAACCCCCAAACTCAAAATGAGGTGGGAATGGTGGGGGCTTCCATGGTAGAGGGACCAGTTCCCACCAACAAAGGAGTTGGTGTGTCTCAGCTCTCAGGCATGTTGGGATGGAAAGTCCAGGGGTTGCTACCAGAGTTTGGGATGGAGGCAGGAGGATGGGTGAAATGACCCCTTGAGAGTTTGCCTGGGTTTAGTCCCCTCCCTTTACCCTCCAAGCACCACCTTCATGGGGCTCACCCCCCTTGCTCTCCCATGAGCACAGTTGCTGAGTAGCTCCCAGGCCCTGCCTGGTTCACCCCAGACCCAGCTCTGGCTCCCTTCCTTGGGGCTGGCCCCAAGATGCCTGTGGAGGCCTGGTTCCGAGCAGCCTGCTCATTCTCTGCTCCAGAGGGCCCCCATCCTGCCCCCTCCCCAGACCGCCTTGGCTGGGATTCACCTAGGATCTCCACCCAGGGCCCTTTTCTAGCTTTGGGGTGTCAGAGGAGCCTGGATTCAGACTTCCCATCCCCGTGACCATACACAGAGCCCATCCCTCCTTTTCCCACCCTGTCTCTGCTCTTCTTCCTCTCTTCCTTCACTCTCTCTTACCTTTGGGGTGCCTACCACGTGCAATGCACTGTGCTCATGTCAGACCCAGAATCCATGGTAAGTGGGTCTGTCAACAGCCAATGAGAGGAAAACATGAACCAATGCAACATGAGTCTGAGCAACGCTCTGTGAGAGCTCTGGGAGGAAGAACAAACGTGGGTAGGCGCCATCTTGGAAACTGTCTGTAGCAACGGCATGGAGCTGAGCCTTGAAGCATTCCGACAGCAGAGGAGAGGGCACTGTGTGCCAATCTGGGGGCCACATCCTGTGTGGAAAGGCCAGAGGAGTTTATCATCTTGGACTATGAGCTTCTGGGCAGGGCCTGGATCCTCTAAAGCAGCACTGCCAGACTACCTGGGGGAAGGACCAGTTTTTTCTTTTTTAGTTCCAATTTGTCATAGACCAATAATATTATAAAATATAATACAAAGGAATTATTAGAAAAATAAAATAAGACACAGGAAGCTGCAATTTTTTATTGTTGGATTCAACAGACATGAAATCACTCTGTCAAATAGCTATTAAAGATTCTAAATGCCTGTGCTTCGTCTCTGTACCTCCCCTGTCCCAGGCTGGTTGTAAGTGGCTGTGGACAGGCCTGGAGGGCGGATCACTCCTTGAGTGTCACTGCCCTGGAGCAGAGTTTTCAAGCCGCAGGTCGTGACCTGCTCGTTGGGAGGGAAATTAATTCAGTAGGTTGGGGCTGGCATTTTAAAAACATGAAATAGAACAGAATAGGAAAAAGACTGTCCTACGTGTAGTAGGAAAGTGTGGTTTTGTGAGACGCATATTTCAGGTATGTGTACACACGCGTGCTCGCACTGGGCTGGGAGTTGAGGCCTATGACTGTGCGTTGTGGTCAGGTGCCCCTGCCCACAGTGCCCTATGGACCGACTCTGCTCTCTGCTGCCACTCTCCCCACCCGAGCTCCTCACTTCCCGCCCTCTAGAGTCTACTTCTTTGTCTCCTCCTCTGGCCATCTCTGGGCCTCTCTTGGTTCCCGGGCAGGGATCCTGCTCTGGCGACCTTGGCCTTTCCACTTGCCTGTTTCTTTCTTCTGGACAGTTCTCCTCCTCCCTCACCTTTGCTAGATGCTCCCTTCCTCCTGGGCCCCATGTAATTAGGCCCCAAATGCTGTACTGGGCCCAGGGCAGCCCCGAAACACAGAACACAGGGGCCCTGCCCTCAAGAAGGGAGAGCTGTGCTTGGGGTCAGAGCTGTACTGGGCGGTCCGGGAATGGAATGCATAATATAAAGGAATACGTGAAAGGAACCAAGCCCAGAACTCGGCTCAAGGCCCCTCCCCGCAAGGCTGGGCCAGGAGAGGACCTGGCTCCCCCCGACGACCCATGATGGGGGGAACCACATGACCCCATCCAGGGTCCCTGCTTAGATTTCACCTCCTCTTTTTACGGCTCTGTTGATTCACTGCTCCCACTCTTGGGATGTGCTACAATTTATTTAATCAGTTCTCTATACGTGAACATCTGGGTTGTTTCCACTTTTTTTTTTTTTTAAAGATTTTATTTTTCCTTTTTCTCCCCAAAGCCCCCTGGTACATAGTTGTATAATTTTAGTTGTGGGTCCTTCTAGTTGTGGCATGTGGGACACTGCCTCAGCGTGGCTTGATGAGTGGTGCCATGTCCGTGCCCAAGATCCAAACCAGCGAAACCCTGGGCCACCAAAGTGGAAGGTGCAAACTTAACCACTTGGCCCCGGGGCCGGCTGGTCCACTTTTTTATTTTTAGAATTACGAATAATTAGAAACAATGCTGCAATGAACATCTTTGTATCTCTCCCTCACCACATCCATAGCTGCTGATTCCCAGAGGTCCCCTTACTCCACCTCCTGTTTCTCATGTCTTCATCCACACGTGGTCCACATTCCTTCTGCTCCTCTCAGTCCCCAGCTGGCTGGGTCTCCTGTCATGGGGCTACGCATGAGCCAGAGGTTTGGAAACTGTGATCTCCTCCCTCCTCTGGCCACACACCCGCCTTTCTCACAACGACTCATTTGGTTTCTGCAGCCAGGCTTTCCAAAAAGCCAGCTGTATCATAAGGGCCCTTTCACTGCAAGGAACAGAAACCCAACTCAAAATGGTCTAGACAATACAGGAAGTGTTTATTTCATAAGAAAAATGTCCTGAGGTAGGGCGGCCCCAGGGCAGTTAATTGAGTGACTATACCACATCGTTAGACATCCAGGTTCTTTCTGTCTTTCTGCTTTGCTCTCCTCAGGTGTTGGCCTGCTCCTCCAGTGCTATAGCTCCCCTCATGGTTGCAAGATGGCTGCTGAAGTTCCAGACGTCACATCCAGACATGTTGTGTCTGGAGTTTGAAGAGGGGCCATCTCTTTCTGAGGATCTGTTTTTAAGATCAAGAAAGCTTTTCCTTGAAGTGCCCCTGGCAAACTTACCCTCGGCTCTCATAGGCCAAGGTTATGGCACATGCTCATTCCTTTGTTAACTCTTGGTAGGGAGAATGAGGCTTCCCTGGTTGGTGAGGCATGGCGCTGTGTGAAAGGGTAGGTTGGGTTTTAAAGAAGACAAGGGGTTTGGGGGCAGGGGCTGAGTTGACAACCCACAGTGTCTATCATGTGGGCGGGTAGAGAAAGTCTCCCCAGTGGGGAGGACTCCATTTCTGTGTTTCTCAATCAGCTGGGCCTGTGGCTCCTGCCCTGGAGACTTAGCTTGACTCTGATTCAATTAGAAAACATTTATTGAGGGAATGAGATATGGTTTCACCCTTAAGGGAGTTTGTTGTAATGCAGGAGAGCAGGGCCTGGAGAGCAGAGGCCGCGGGGAGGACGAATCTGCTGAAACTGGAGACGGGAAGTGCTCCAGCCCTTCTCTCCAAGGACTGGAGCTGATGAGGAGTCCCTGTTTGGGCTGAATTGGATGCAGGGGACTGACTGAGATGACCGTGGATCTGGGCTTCCGCTAGTGCTGGGGCCAGCTCCGTGTCAGGGATGGGGAGACCAAGGTGTGGGAGGTACAGAGGTAAGGGGGGCGCTCATCCCCAGGCAGGGTCCCCCTTCTCCTAGCCCTCAGGTGGGATTTGTCCTTGCCCCTGAGTCACAGAGGGACAGGAAGGAAAGAAGGAGGTTTGTGAGTCAGGAGCCTACCTGAGGAAAAAGAAAAACACAGGAAGTGACTCAAGGCCTATAGGGCAGACAGGTGGCCTTGGTGACCTGGGACAGACCCTGGGGGAGTTGGCTGAGGGCAGGGGTCCCCTCCCCAGAGGCTGCCGGTGCACGCTATCCTGGCTATTTCTGCCAACGATGTTTCCCACAAACCGTTCCCCTCCTCACCACAGCAGGCTGCCTGCCCACTCAGCCTCAAACCCGGCTAAGGGCTGTTGCAATTCCTGGCCCTGGTCCACCCCCTGCATCCGGGAGGGAGGGCTCATCACCTCTGACCCCAGAAGAGGTCAACCTCTTTCCCTGCCTCCCCCCAGTCCATCTCCCTCTGCTCTCACACCATGAAGGGAGAGATACAGGAGCCACTAGAGGGTGGGGGCCTTCTGAGCAAAGGAGATACGTCTGTGTGCGCATGTATGACCGGGCTGTCCTCAGGGTCGAGCATGTGGCCCCAGGCGGAGTGGTGGGTGTACAGGGAGAGGGAGCACAAGCCCTGAACCACCAGGTCCTCTGCTGTGTGCGAGTCAGAGGGGCCTTTGTCTACTCACTGGAGTTCAGGTTGGAGGCCAAGCCTCCAGCTAATAATAGAGTAATATTTTGCTTCCCTTTACTACTGTTCTTATACATGAAGCTTCCTTAGGGACCTCTGAAGGAGGAGGAGTGGCTGGGCCAAGGCATGATTAAAGCATATTATTTTAAATTTTATTTTTCAAATGTAGGTTATATTATACGTAAATTTTCAACTTGTTTTTTCACGTATTATCTTAGATATCTTTCTAATAGTATATACAAAAAGCTTCCTTATTCTTTTTAATAGCTACATGGTGTTTCACTCATGGATGTACTATAATTCATTTAACCAATTCCCTATAAATGAATCTCTGGGTTGTTTCCTTTTTTATTTCTAAATTATAAACAATGCTGTAATGAACATCTTTGTACATTTACCTCTGGGCACTTGCATAAATGCTCTTGCAGGATAAAATCCTAGAAGTTAAACTGCTGGTCAAAGAGTGTGAACACTTAAAATGAAAAGATAATGCCTAATTGCTCTCCGGAATGTACTGATTTTCCTTCCTTTAGTATTGTATGAGATGGCCTGTGTAGCCCTGCCTTCTACCACACTGTGTGTTATGAATCTTCTTGATCTTTGCTAATCTGAGAGGTGAAAAATTATATCTTATTTTCATTTGCATTTGAAATTATTAGTCAGATGGAGCATTTTGTATATTTTTCCCAGCCAGTTGTGTTTTTGGTGAATGGCCTATTTATATTGTTTGCCTATATTTTCCCCCTGGATTGTTGTCTTTATTGTTTTGTAAAATATGTCTTTTTTTAAGCTGAGAAAATGACCATTTTGTTGTACATCCTACGGGTATACTTTCTCTTGTTTGGTTGTTTGATTTTGTTTGTGGAGTTTTTTCTTTTAATTTCTACTTGGATACATTTATTAATCTTTTCTGCTGTGACTTCTGTTTTGTTCCATGACTAGAAAAGTCTTTGCTATCCCAGAATCATAACAACATTTACACACATTTTCTTCTGGCACTTTTATGGCTTTATTTTTCAAATGTCTTATTTTTCAAATGTTTTTTTCTTTGAAGCTTTGATCCAGTTGGAATTATTTCAGCGTTAGGTAGGGTTTACGGATTTATTTATTTTAGTCCCAAATATCTGGCGAATGTCTCAATTCATTGAATTGAATTCACATGTTTGTTTGGGTGACTTTCAAATTTCTTCATTCTTTACTACTGAGCTGCCTGCCTGTACCAGTCCCATGCTATTTTAAGTATTGTAGCTGTATCATATTTTAAAAAATGTTTTATAGGGCTACTCTTCCCTTGTTAGTTTACAATTTTCCCTCCAGGAGTGTTCTGGCTATTCTTTTATACTTGTCTTTCCAGATGAATTTATTATCATTTTGTCAAATGTTGTCAAAAAAAGCAGCTGATATTTTGTACAGACGTCCACTGAATTTATAGGTTCATTATGGGGACACTAACATGCTTACAATATTATTGGCTTTTTATCCAAGAGCAAGGTCTCGCTCTATTTATTCAGTCTATGTTTCTGTCACTCGTTTGGGTTTTATAGCTCTTTCCATGTATACCTACACATTTTTTTTCTACATGTTTCACGTATGTTTTATTTTTTACTTTTAAAGATTGGCCCTGAGCTAACATCTGTTGCCAATCTTTTTTTTCTTCTTCTCCCCAAAGCCCCCCAGTACATAGTTGTATATTCTAGTTGTAGGTCCTTCTGGTTGTGCTATATGGGATGCTGCCTCAGCGTGGCCTGATGAGTGGTGCTAGGCCCACACCCAGAATCTGAACAGCGGAAACCCTTGGCTGCCAAAGTGGAACTCACGAACGTAACCATTCGGCCACAGGGCAGGACCCCATGTTATGCTTTTGTTGTCTTCATGGATGAGACCTTATTTCTCTATTTCTTAGTTATTTCTTGTGCTTAGGAAATCTTGTTTTTAAACTAGCCACCTTGTTAAATTCTCTGGTAACTACTAAAAGTTCTTTAGTTCTTTATATTCTCTTGGAATATGCAAGCATAGAATAATATCATGCAATGATAATAGTTATGCTTGCTTCTTACAATATTTATATTTCTTATTTTATTCTTTTATCCAATTGCATTGTCAATTAATTCCAGAACAATGTTCAATACTAGTGGTAGTAGTTAATGGTGACAGCTGACATCTGTCTTTAATATGGGACAACTTCTAAAGTCTCCTCATTAAGCATGTTGGGAAAAATTCATCTCTTTATTTTACATATTAAAATTGTGGGTTGTATTGAGTTTCCCAGTGTTTGTCCTTATTGCTCTTCTGGAAGGAACCACACAGCCTTAATGTATTCTGCTTTTATTAACACAATCTTAATCAATACACACTTCATTAGCTCAGAACTTCCTCCTTAGCTGATCATCCCTCCCTTGGAAGTAGAAGCACAAAGAAAGCGATGGAAGTGTGAGATGGGGGCATGGCCACAGGGAAGAGCTGAAGCTCAAGCTGTGGGCTCTCGGCTTCCTGTCGCCAAAGGAGTAAGGATCCACAAGAGGCATCCCCTGCCCCCCAAACTCAGAGAGGAAACAGAGCTGAGCAGGGGGTGAGGAGGGCCAGGGAAGAGAGGGAGGCTAGTGAGAACAAAGGAGCAGAGGGCAGGGGGCCTTGGAAGAAAATCGGGAACCCTTCTGTTGGTCCCTGAAGACTTCCTGCCCCTCTATCACCCTCAGGGCTCTCTCAAGTCCTAGTCTTTTGAAGGAGACATGGTTTTGAACTTTGGGCTCCTCCCTACAGGTGGCTCTTCCCACACTAGGGGAGGTGGGGCAGGTTAAAGGAGTCCTCTGAAGCTGCTGGGAGATGAAGGAAGATGTCCAGCCTGCTCAACATCTGGACTTCCCTCAGCAGCTTCTGAGAACAAAGACCACTCCACCCCTCTCCCCACTTCCTCCAGGGTCCTGAGGGCTGTTCTTTTGTCCTAAACATATGACCTTGTTCCACCTTCCCTCCACTTCCTGATGCAGTTGGGGGTCCTCTGGCCTTGCACCTTTGTTAGGAACCTGACTGACTTCATCATCACCCTTGAGTGAATGTTGCTGTGCTCAGAGGCTTGCTGGAGAGAGGAGAGGGTCGGGGGAGAGAGGAAAGCAACTTTCCAGTATGGACCATGACAGGTATAGGGCACTAAGGTGGCTGAGGGCACCTACGTAGGTCAAGGGCTAAAGCCAGGTGGCCAGAAAGAGACAAGTGTACCCTTCAGATGTCTTCTCTAGGCTGGCCTCTCTCCTTACCATGACTGTCAGCTCCAGGAGCACAGAAGGAATAAGGCCTTGACCAACAATCTCCACGTCTTCCAGGCCCATGAACCCCCTCTGGCCCTTAAGTAATCCAGTCATTTAAGAGGAAGGGAGGTGACTGTGGCTGTGTTTATATGACCCGAGTGGGTATAGACACATTTCCATTCTTTCTCATGAGACAAGATCAGGAGCAAACAGACAAGTGTGCGGGTAAACTGAGTTTCAGGCAGTGAGGACGAGCATGGTCAGCCATTGACAGGAGGCCAGCAAGAGTGAATGGCGGGCATTCCTGCACGGAGGCAGGGGTTGAATGCGATGATCTCTGGATGCTGATAATACTCTGAGGATTAAAGGATTCCTGAGTCTTTTCCTGCTACTTTTGGCTCATCCCAGTAGGGGCAACCCTGTTGGGATGGAGCTAACCGCATTTCCCAGCCATGGGAGGCTGGGACTAGAGTGGGGAGGTTGGTCAGCACAAAGAGGCTCCTGCCATCAGACTGGGGCTCAGGGAAGAAATCGAGCTTCTGGCAAGATGGCAAGAGCAAGGTATACCCCAGCTTTGGGGAGTCAGGACCCTGGGTGGGCACACGAGGCAGAGGCTTGGATAGAAAGAGGCGAGATGGGCCCTGGAGTTTGGACCTGGACTTCCACAACAAGGAGGGGTGCACGGCAGAATGAAGAACCCTTAGGGCATTTGAGTTGGCCTCTACCAGTCGCAAGGCAAGAGGGCTTTCCCTAGAATCCTCTTGCAAAATCATGATGGATTCTTGACTGATGCAGCTTCCTGTGGAAAAGGAGGTGCCACTGTTGGGTTCTGTTAAGTGCCCTGGATGAGTCTTACTCATTTCCAGTCTTCTCAATTTCTGCACTGGGTCCAGGCCCCCGGGGGAGCTGCTAGTAAATACATCCCAGATGTGCTGTGTGAGATGGAGCCAAGATGGCAGCTAGTTGACTGCTTTTTGGAATAACAGTGCAGCTTTCTGAGAGAAGCCTTCTTGTTTGGGCAGACCTGGTGTTAGCAGCTTGGGGAGACCAGAAGAGCTCTCCCTCCCCTCCCCAGAGCCAGAGACCCTCAGGATTGGAGGGGCCCTTTCTAAACTGTGCTCCAGGGAACCGAAGAGGTTCTGTGGAGCCTCCTGAGGTGGGTTTGACGGCTGAGCTGGATGGGGTTGGGCACCTCCCCAATCCTCCCCACACCAGTGACAACCAAAGACCTTCCTCTGCTTTGATCTGTTGTACAGAAGGGGCTTCGGAGTCAGAGTCCTCTGTACAGTGAGTTCTGAATCTTAAACATTGGAAAGGCCCTGGAGTGGCCAGGAGGCCCTGCACCGTGGGGTCCGTGCCTCCGCCATGAGATGCCTGCTCCATCCAGGCTGAGAAGCTGGCATCTGCAGCCAGCTTCCCTGGGTCATACTCCTGGGGCTGCCATTTGGCAGCTCTGGGCTCTTAGGCAGGCTACTTAGTTCCCTCCGTGCCTCAGTTTCCTGAGTGGTAAAATAGGTTGCTGCAACAGTTAGGAAAGTCGTTTACGGTGAGCACATAGCACAGGGCCTGGCACATAGCGTTAGTTATTATCAACAGCATTATCCTACCCGCAACCCCCCCCCCAGCAATGGTACTAACTCACTGCCTCTCCAGGACGCCTGTTCTGTGTTCTGACCATCCTCCCTGCTTGGGCAAGGGCCACTCTGCTCACTCCGTGTCAACAGCCTAAGGGGCTTCATGTTTTTATAGAAAAGTGGAAAAATTCAGAAAATCAAAGAAAAGGAAAGAAAGAAAAGAAAGAATAAAAGTAAAGAAGGAAAAAATAAAAAAAGAAATTACCACTGTCCAATTACTCAGAGAAAACCACATGCGGCACCTTGATCCTTGTATTGGTTTTCTACGCAGCCATAACAAATGACCACAGACTTAGGAGCTTAAAACAACTCCCGGTTATTATCTCACAGTTTCCAAAGGTCAGAGCTTCAGGTGAGCTTGACTGGGCTCTCGGCTTAGGGTCCCACAAGACTGAAATCAGGGTGTCAGCAAAGCTGCTTCCCTACCTGGGGCCTCTGGGGATGGATCCACTTCCAGGCTCATTCAGGTTGCTGGCAGAATCCAGTTTGTCACAGGTGTAGGACTGTTTCCTTGCTGGCTGTCACCTGGAGCCCCTAGCTCCTAGAGGCCTCTTCCTGGTTATTGCACATGGCCGCCGAACATCTCAGAACCAGCAAAGGATCGTTTTCACACTTGGACTTTCTTGGACTTCCTTCTGTCAGCCCTCTCTAGTCTTCTTTTGCCACATCTTTCTTCTACTTCCAGGCAGTGAATGTTCTCCGCTTTTAACGGCTCATGCAATTAAATTGGGTCCACCTGGATAACCCAGGAAAATCTGCCTGTTTTCAGGTCTGTAACCTGAACCACATCGGCAAAGTCCCTTTTCCCAGGTAACATAATATATACCCAAGTTCCAGGCATTAGGGTGTAGCCATCTTTGGGGAGGTGATATTTGGCCTACCACCATGTTTATGCTCCAGGCACGTTATCTTTGTAAAGAAATATTTATAAAAGTGTGCAGTTTCATTTGCTGGCAACTCAGTTTTATTTCCTTTCCCTGCTCTATGCTTCCCTCTGCCCAGTAGGGGCTGGAAGCCAGGGAACTACAGTTCTTGGAATTCCCGCCAGCCAGCGAGAGGCACGTCCGTGAGCTCTGGCAGGTGGAGACAGCATAAATCACAGCATTGTTTTCCTGGCAGCCGAGGGCAGGTGTGTGGGCTTCAGCAGACAGGAGATTTGGGAGCAGCCTTGAGGCATCTTCTCTATTTTGATGCTGGAGGCTCAGGCATCAGGTGGTTTCCACAATTTCCTGACACCCTAAAAGTTAGCAATGAACCTGACAGCCAGCCCTTCCACAGCTTTGTAAACACCTACTTCTCTGTACTAGATCCCTTTCTGCTTGAAATGCCTGGAGTGGTTTCCACGTTCCTAGCTGGCTGATACGGGGATCTTGTTGACCATAACAATTTATAACTGGCTTGTTTTCACTTAATAATAGATCATGAAGATAAATCTGTCCACAGGGCATTCAACCTTTTAAAAATATTTTTTAAAACTTGGGTTTCCATGGCTGCATGCTAGCCCATCATATGGATGTATCATAATTTATTTAAGCAATCCTCTGCTGTTCAACATTTAGGTTATTTCCTGTTTTTCACTTTTATAACCCACAGTGTCAAGAACATTCTTGGCCATGAATCTTAGTGCATAGCCAAGAGTGTTTACTTAGAATATATTCTTGAAGAGCAATTTTTAGTTACAGGGAATTAACTTTTTGAAAGCTTTTACGCATATTTCCAGATAGGTCGACCGTGTTTTTTATCTTTTTCCCCAGGACACTGCACTCCCGGGTTCTCCTCCCACCTCTCCAGCTATACCTTCTCTGTCTCCTTGGCTGTTCCTTCTCTTCTCTCTGACCTCTAACCAGTGGAGAGCCCTGGAACTCAGTCCTTGAACTGCTTCTCTTTTTTATCTACACTTATTCCCTTGGTACATTAATTCACTCTCATTGCTTTAAATACTGTTTGTATGCTGATGACTCCTCATTTATATCTTAGACCCAAGCCTTTCCCTTGAACTCCAGACTTGTCTATTCAAATTGCATGCTCAACATCCCAACCTGGATGTCTAACAGGAATATCAAAATTGGCATGTCTGAAACTGAGTTCCTGATCCCCCCTCTCAAATCTGCTTTCCCCACAGTAGTCCCATCTCAGTTAATGACAACTCCTTCCTCTGAGTTGCTCAGACCAAAAAGCTGGTAGTCATCCTTGATGCGTCTCTTTTTCTCGCACCCTGTGTCCAATCCATCAGGAAATCCTATTGGCTCTAACTTCAAAATACATCCATAATCTGACCATTTCTCACTGGCTCCCCCATTACCACCTGGTCCAAGGTACCATCTTCTCTCAGCAGGGTCATTGCAAGAGCCTCATAACTGGTCTCTCTGCTTCCTCCCTTGCTTAGTCTATTCTCAACAGGGGCCAGGGTGATCCTGTTAAAACATAAACCAGATCATGTTGCTCCTCTGCTCAGAACCCTCCAGTGGCTTCCATCTCCCTCAATAAGCCAACATCCTTATAGTGGCCCACCAAACCTTAACCAACCCCTCCCCATTGCCTCTCCAACCTCCTCTCCCTACTCTCTGCCTACCTAATCCACTCGGGCCACCCAAGCCTTCTTGCTGTTTCTCAAATATTTCAGGCAAGCCCCACCTTGCGCCATCGCACCAGCTGTCCCCTCTGCCTTTCCCAGGTATCCACATGACACGCTCCCTCATCTTCTCAGGTCTTACGTCAAATGTCTCCTCAGTGAAGCCTTCTCTCTGATCCTCCCCCATGTAAAATGACAACCTCTAGCCACCCTGAACCCCATTTCTACTTTACTTTTCTCTGTAGCTCATACCATCTCTATCAAATATGTATAAATATGAAACATTTATTTTGTTTCTTGACTATCTCCTCTTTGAGGGTGGGAAACTTTGTCTGTTTTGTTCACTGATATATCCCCTAAGAATTCTGAGAACAGCAGGCACTGGATAAATATTTGTTGAATGAATAAATGGATTTGGTGTTTTTCTTTTAGATTTGATAGACCCACCATCCTGAGCCAGCGCATGAGGCTCCCATGTGGACCATTTGTGAAGCACATTACAGTTTACAGTGTTGATCTCACTTCACCTCAAAGTCTGACGGGTAGGATGGTACAGGGGTAAAGAGCTTTGCCCCACTGTTAGCCCTTTTGTCCTATAGTTTTCTCATCTGCAATAACAACCATCTCCTAGGATTGTTGTCAAAACTAAATAAGATAATTCAAGCAAATAACTTGCTTAGTGCTTGGCATCTCTTAATCACTTAATAATTACAAGCTAGTTTATTCCTATTTGGTAGTAGAGGAATTTGAAGCTGAAAAAATTTAGGAATTTGCTAAAGGTTACATGTTAACGGGAAGAGTGAAGTTTGAATCTGGGATTTTGATTCACGATACTTTCTGCATTAAACCAAACTTAATATAATAATCTAATTAGGAGTGTGGGACTCTCCCCCAAAGCCCTAAGGCTGGAGAGAACTGGGGAGTCTCCTGATTTCCTTCTGTTGTTTGAATTCCCTCCATGGCGTTTTGGCCAAGTCATCATTTAACCTCTGTTTATTCTCTCCAGGCCTGGGAGACTCATTGCCTCCAGGCTGCACATTCCCGGATGAGGCAGCTAGGCACTCTGCAGTTCATCATGCATGTGAGCAAGGTGGCAGTCAGTGTCAGGGCCCACCAAATGTCCATCTTCCCCACCCTCCTTCCTTACACAATTCCAGGTCCAATTCGGGGCAGCAATGTGCCAAGGAAAAGCTAGACTCTTCAGGCTTCTTCACAACGAGGCTGGGCCTTTGGGACACAGTTGTGGCCAATGAGCTGTAACTGGAGATGGACTGGGTGGTTTTCCTGATTAAAAGGGGAGCGGCATCAAGCCATGCTGAGGTGGCATCCCACATGCCACAACTAGAAGGACCCACAACTAAAAATACACAACTATGTACCGGGGGTCTTTGGGGAGAAAAAGGAAAAATAAAAATCTTAAAAAAAATTGTTTAAAAGGGGAGCGGATTTTCAGCAGGCCTCATGCTCTGCTCTTCCCTCTTCCCTCTTTTCCTGTCTGTAATGTGGGTGTGATGCCTGGAGTCCAGCAGCCATCTTCTGAGCATGAGGGGGAAAGCCACATGCTCAGCCTGGAGTGAAGGAAAGCTAGAAGAGCCTGGGTCATGGAGGGCAGCACAGATGCAGGTCATCAGTCTCTGGCTGCTGCTACCGCCATGCTTCTTGTGGTGTGAGGAAAATACCCCCTCCTTGGTTCAGTCTCTGAGGTCGAGTTTCTGAGGCTTGCAGCCTAGTGCAATCCTATCCCATACAATGATCCAAGCATTCTGCAGCAGATGCTATTCCTTAGGCACGAGCAACTTGGGTTTTAGTCCCATTTTTCACGAGGCTCAACAAGCTTTAAGGCTATAAGATTTTGTAGTATCCCTGGGAAGCAACAGGGGTTGATGCTCTTGTGATGGATAAACACAGGCTGCAACCAACCCCAGCTGGACATTCCTGAAAGGGTCCTGGGGAGGCTGGCCCTCCTCTGCTGGGCTCGTCACCAGCACATCCCGAAGAAGGATGTCCTGCCCTACGGAGCAAGACTTGAAAAAATGTGTCTCTCTTTGTGCCTGGCAATTCTGCTTCTAGGATTTTGTTTTAAAATAACAATCAAAGAAATGAACAGCTACTTGTGTATGAGAACATTCACTTACCATGGCCCTCTGTGTATCAGTGGAACCTAGAAAAAAAATTAAATGCCCAACAGCAGAGGAATGGCTAAGTAAATTATGGCACATCCACAGTATACAATAGGTTGTAGCCTAGTGAGGTCATGTTGTGGATGACTGTTTTATTAAGGTGGGAATTATTGATAAAAAAATATAAGTTATGAGCATGCTCAGTATAGTTCTAATTTTGCAAAAAATACACATATACGACCCCCTTCTCCCTGACTCCAGCTCTCTCAGGGTGTGCCCAGCAGCTGCTGCTCTTACCGTGTCAACTGTCACTGCTTCCTCCACTAGAACTTGTGGCTTGAAGGACAGGGACCGTTTTCCTGCTCTTTGGAACCCCAGGGCCTCACCTCGGCCTTGGCCTTGGCACAGAGCAGGGGCAGTAAACATGTGTGGAATAAGTGAGCAGGGAATTGGCAAGTATAGATTCCATGCCACTGTTGCTGCCTGTGAGGGTCTGGGTGGACCTCTGGCGGCTGTGTTTCCTGGTCCTGCTGACCTCCCCCTCTGGTTCTCTACCAGGCCCTGCAACCCAAGCTAGACATGCTGGTCCCCATTCCTGGCCTTGTCAGCCTCACCGGGCTCACCCCACACCAGTGGAATGAGAAGCTCTAGGGTGGGCTGGCTTTGAATGTGGGGACAAGGCTGCCTACACTACCCTGATGCGCGACAAGGAGCAGGGCTCAGTTATGATCCTGAAAGCTGATCTCTGCTGCTGCCTGCCACTGCCAGCTGCACAGCTCTCATCTCCACACTGTTTTGCTGCACACAGACAGGGTTCGGGTGGCCCCTAAAGGCAGCCCCCGAGGAGTGGCCATCCTATTCTGCCTGGCATTGTAACCGGGAGAGTTAACACGATAGCAGGGGTCGTACAGGGCAGGATCCGCCCTAAGGCTCTACCTGGGACCCTTCTCTTGGGCCTCACAGCCAGCTGTGTGCGGGGTATTACTACCATCATCTGCATTTCACAGAGGGGCCAACTCAGACCCTGAGAGGTTAAATAGCCTCTCCCATGTCCCATACCTGGCCAGGGACAGAGTGGGGACCCCACCCCAGGCAGCCTGATGCCAGAGTCCGGGCCTGAGCCTCTCTGCCCTGTTGTGTGGGAGTTTTGCATAGACATGTACCTGGAACCCTTCCACAACACCACCGTTCCAGAAACTTAAAAGGAAGAAAATGTGGTTAAAAATACAAAAGGAACAATCATATTGAAGACAACAGCCTTTTTTCCACATTGCCTTTCCCAGATCAGTCTTGGGGTGGGTGCCACTCTGTACTTGTCCCCTCTGACTCTGGCCTTGTCTTCTCCTCCTTGTCCTTCTGAAATTCTTCCCCTTGTCCCCAAAGCACCCAACCTCTCTTTAATGGAATCACATTATGGCCCGGGACCTGCTTGCTTGGGCTGCCGGATGTGGGGCGGGCATCTCGCGGGTGAGGCAGGGGCAACGGAGACAGATGGCACCCGGACGGAGATTCGATTACCTGCTTCTTCCCAAAGCCGACCCGCCGGTAACTGTATTATGGCCCATTATGGACAGGCTTCCTCTTGGCTGCTGCTTGAGATTTGGTTTGTCTGTAGCTTGTTTGTTGGAGCTTGGAGATGGATGAGCTGGGTCCAGCTTGGAAGACAAGGGAGGAGGGTGGAGGGAGGCCACAAGAGATGAGTGCTGTGGGGAAAGTTTGGGGAGCAGGAGGTCAGCCAGGGCCAAGTCAGCTTAGGGCAAGGGGCGTCTGGTGAGACAAGGGAGAGAAAATGGGGCTGGAAGGTGAGGTGAAAGGGCCTCAAATGCCAGGCTGAGAAGGCTGATTTAGATGTGATCAGTAATAGGGAGCTATGGTAGGCTCTTGAGCAAGGGAAGTGACAGGTGAATATGGTTTTGGAGAAGAGGAGCAAGGGAGTGTGGCAAAAATCAGGCAAGACAAGGATGGTTGGGACCGCTTGAGGAGGGCAGAGGATGGAGCCAGGGAGCTGGCCTCACTGGGTTCAGACAGAGGCAAAAGGGAAGCAGGGCAGACACAACAGACACTGTGCTAGACCCACGCCGTGTTAAATCTCACTCAGTCTCTGAAGCAGACCTATAATGCATCTTGTGTATCAGTGTGGAAGTGGCGGCCTGGTGAGGATGAGTCACTGCTGGGCTCACACAGTGGAGACGAGGTCCAACCTGGCCTATCAGATGCCAATGCCACGTTCTCTCACTGAACCTCTCGGCCTTCCAGGGCCCGAGAGTCAGGGGCAGGAAATACCCATTCTTTCCCACTCCTCCTGCACTTAGAACTCATAACAACAGTGGTAATAGTCAGCTAGCCACCGCCGCCGACTGAACACCACATCTTACACACATCCTCTCCAATCGTGGTCAGACTTGATGATCCTCATTTGACAAGTGAGGAAGTGGAGCTAAGAGAGGTCAATGGCCTGCCCAGACCACACAGCGGGTGTGTGTGAGGGGCTGAACGAGGATTCCAGGGGAAGCCTGCCTGATTCCCTTCACCACACTGTGCTCCATTCCCAGACTCTGGCTCCTGTGTTCCAGGACTCCACTTACTCTAATCCTGGGCTTAGTGAGGAGGGGGAATTGGCAGAGCAGCTCAGAATGAGCCATTCAGCATGGAAACTTTCTCTGAGCATCCCAGGCCTGCCTCCTCCCCATCTTGACTCCCTTTGCATCCCATACTTCCATCTCTCAGGGTCTGAGGCTGCCAACTCAGGGGAGAGGGACTGGGCAGGGCTAGGGAGGGTCTGGGGCCCATGGGCACATAGGGGTGGTGGGGTTAGGCTGAAGCCCTGGGTTTTCCATCCCTGCTTGTACCAAGAAGGGGGTGTGGTGAGTTGGGGGAGGGTAGGGAGCCCTGGTGAGTGGGGAGCATGTCCCTGCAGGAAGCCAAGAAGTCTCAGAGGAGGACCAAGAATGACTGGGGCTCGGCCCAGCACTAATCCCTCTGCACACACTCCCTTCCCTAAGGATTTTCCCTCGGAAAAATCTGTTTAATTTTCCCAGCTCAGAGACAATGAATGGAAGATCAGGGTAGGGTGAGGATGGGTGATGGGGGAGGCCTGTGGAGTTTGCCATGAGAAGAGATGGGCAAATGGAAAAACCAGTTTCTGACATGCCCCCTCCCCTAGGAAGAAGCCAGGAATGCAGGCCGTCTGAATAGATGACTGGCACAGGCTGTTCGGCCATGTGATCAAAAGACTCTGGCTGACTGTCTGGGCCAGTTTATTCTGTTGCTCGCGTGTTCTCAGAATAGGAGACCCCGAAGACAGGAACTGCATGCATCCAGCACAGGAAATCTCGTACTGGTGAGCATAATTATTGTGGTGGGGTAGATAGTGACGGTGGTGGTCACCGTGGTGGAGGCCATGGTGGGCGTGATGACGGTGGCAGTGTGGTGGTGACGGGGGTGGTCATGGTCATGGAAACCCTGAAATCACGATGGGGGTGGAATGATATGGAGGGGTGGGCTTTGTAACCTGACACACCTGGGTCCCATCCCAGCCCCGTTTTTCTCTAGTAGTCACTTGGGCAAGTCAGCCTCTCTGAGTCTCACTTTCCTCATCTGAAAAATGGGAATAATGAGAACTATTGGTGGAGTTCAGGGATTCCTGGGTGCTGACTCCCTCAGTTCTGCTCCATCTTGAGGGTTCTTTGGTCCCTCCTTTGGCCCTGGCTCCTTCCCTTCTGCCCACAAACTTCCTCCAGTTGTTCCCACTAGCTCTTCCCTTAATCACCATCTCAATTCCTTCCTTCAGAGCCCCACACATTCTAAAAAAGAAGTTTATACACACTGCCTCTGCTTCCTGGCCTCCCACTGGATCCCTAACCCCTCCTCAGTAGCCTCTGGGTTCCCGACACTACGGAAACCGCTCTCAAAATCAGCAGAGGCCTCCCCCGCATCTCAGCCTCAGCCTCTTGGGGGAAATTGGCCTACGACCCCCAGGGCTTCGAGGGAGCCTCTTGCTAAGGCCTTCAGGACCTGCACGTTCCACCTGCCTACCACCTGGAACTCGTTCTGCCTCCCTTCGCTCCCAAAAGTCAGTGCTCTGATAGCATCCTCCTCTCTCTGTATACTCTACACTAGGTCATTTAGCTCCTCTGGTTGCAAGTCCAGTCTGTGCGCAAGCAGCTCCCAATTCTGTTTCTCGAGTCTATCAGATCATGCAGCCAGAACCTCCCTTCTGGCCATTGACTGACCTCCCTCGCAGGACTCTCTCCAGCACATTCTAGGAAGGCCGTCCAGTGCTGAACTCATTATGCTCTCCCCAGGTCTACCTGCTCTCTCTCCTCCCTATCACCCCAGATCAAGCCCTTGGCTCCTCATCCCTTCATATAAATTTCCACCCACCCACCAGTCCTGCTAATTTTCCCAAGTCATGGTTCTTTTAAAATGAATACAGAATCTAATTTTATTTTCAAAACACGAAACCAGTTTATCATTTAACTTTGCTCTTCTAAGTTTATGATCCTGATTAACTCTCTTTGGTATTAAAGCCAACAAATCATATAAATCTCGCATCTTTTTTTTTTTAACTCAGAAAAATAAACTCTGTTATGATAAACCGTAACATATTAATCTATGTTGTGTAAACTGTTGGCTTTAAAAAAACACCTTTTAACACTGTTGCAAATGTTTCAGAAACTTCCTATGCATCATTGTTTTTGTTTTCAGAAACAGTAGACTAGCCAATGTGGATTAACCTTCCTACTGAAGGCAACTGGAAAAGCTATATATTAAAAAAAACAAAAATGAAAACAAAACAACAGCAAACTGTTTGAAGCACTTGAGCACTAATAAGATAAATAAGGTAGTGGAGAATTATTGGGCTGGGATATGAAGAGGACTGAGACTAGTGGGGTGAGCCTGGCTTGGGAAGTGCTTTTCCTTTGGGAATGGAGGAAGCAACTGAGAGGCTGAAAGTTTGATCAGGGCTTCTGAGGGTCTCCTGGGGGATAAGAGACAAGGCCTATCAACAGGAGTGTTTGGTGAACCCCCTTGCTTTGGGCTGGGACCCCTGAGGAGTAAGGAGGAACTGGAAGTAGACATGTTCTCACAGGACCTGCAGCTCAGCTTTGACTCATCTCAATGCCTGCAATTGGATTAATTAAGGTGCTCCAATGTTGCTAGTGCACGCAGGCTCTTGTAAATCCTCTCTGGAAGAAGATAGTATCCTGGGGTTAGACATCTTCTACTAATGGTTTTCCACCTACAACATCCAGGGCATACACACACAAAGAAACAGAACCACACAAACATGGAAACCCCATAAAACAAAACCAAAAACCAGACACGTGATGGGACAAGACAACATGAACAAATATATACTAAAAACATATATAACATCCTCTCTAGTTGTTGGAGTTATGCATACAGATTTTAAAATAAAAAAAGAATATAATGCTTAGCATGATCAAGGAGATAAAAGATGTGATTAAGAATTTTGGCAGAGAATTGAAACTATTTTTTTTCTAATGGAAGTTCTAGAACTAAAAATCATAATACCTGACACTAAGAATTCAAAGGATAGGTTAAAGAGCATATTAGACAAAGCTGAATAAAGAGTTAGTTAATTAGAAGCTGAGTGAGAAAAAATATCCAGAATGAAGCATGGAAAGGTAAAAGGATGGAAAATTCAGAAGAGAGTCTAAGAGACCAGAGGAAATAGTGAGGTTTAAGAGAATGGGGCAGAAGACTATATGAAGGGATAATGGCTGACAGCTCTCAAAAGCTGATAAAAAGACATCAATCCATATGTTCAGCAAGCCCTAAGAACCTAAATCAAGATAAGTAAAAAAGACTATACACCTAGGCTTATCAGAGTAAAACTAAAGAGTACATCTTTACTATTAGAGTAAAACTAAAAGCTGAAAATCAAAGATAAAGAGATGATCTTAAGGTCAGACAGAGAAAAAACACAGATTACCTTCCAAAGGGAAACTATTAGATATACAGCTGATTTCTTAGTGGAAATAATGGAAGCCAGAAAAAAAAAATGGTATTCTTCAGAGGGCTGAAAGAAAATAACTGCTACCTTGTTATTCAATACCCAGAAAAAATTATTCAAGAATGAAGATGAACTAAAGAAATTTTCAGGCTAATAGAAACTGAGAGAATTAATTACCAGCAGACCTACATTAATAGGATATTTTTCAGGCAGAAGGAAATAATCCCAAATGAAAGGTCGGAGATTCAGGAAGGAATGAAGACTAATGAAAATGGTAAATGTGTGGATAAATATAAAATAATATTGATGTACAGAAAAATAATAATATGATAGAGTTTGTGGGGAGTTAAGGTCCTAAGGTCCTTGCTACATTTTGGAGGAAGAGAGTAAAAGAATAAATTAATACTAGGATTTGCTAAAAATGCATGCTGTAAACTCTGGATAGCTACTAAAAAATTGTAAAAGTGAATAACCTCCAAATTCATAGAGGAGGATAAGTGAATAAAATAATTCTAACATGAGGCAAAGTAGGGAGAGAGAAAGGAACATAGAGTAGGTAGGACATATAGAAAATGCTGAGTAAGATGGTAGATTTAAACCTACCTATAAAAATAATTTTATTATATGTAAAATGACTAAATTTTCCCATTATAAGGCAAATATTTTCAGACTTATTTTGGATGAGAACCAAAATTCAACTATACGTTGTTTACATAGATGTACCTGAATTAATAGAGACAAAGAAAGATAAAGGATGGGAAAAGATATAGCATACAACACTAACTAAAGCAAAAAGCTAGTGTAGATATATTAAAATAAGACTAGATTTTAAAGCATCACTAGGCATAAAGAGAGATACTTCGTAATGCTATAAAGTTTATTTTGCTAGAAGATATAATAATTCTACATTTGTATGCACCTAATAACTTGGTGTCAAAATATATAAAGCAAAAATTGACAGAACAATATTATCGTACTTCACATTCCGTCTCTGCCTTCCTGGGGTCACAGGAGCTAGGCATTTCAGGTATCAGGGCCCTCTCTCAGAAATATCCCATCTGGTTCACTTATGGAGTCATTTTTAGACAGGGTGCCATCTTGGTTCACTCACTCCACTTTTATGTAAAGAATATATGTTGCAGATACTATCAGGGCCTTGCCGCATCTTATAGATACTCACCATTTGCCTACACAGCTACCTGGTAGCTTCCAATTGCAAGCTCCTGAGACGCTATACTTGAGGGCTTTTTCTGGATGCAGAGCCTGCTCCTGCACGTGGGGCATTCCACAAGTACCAGAGAGTTAGTGTTCCCAAGGAGCAACCCTCAAACAATGACTGGTGTGAGTCAGTGGATAAATACCCACAACTCCATTGCCTTTCAAGGACTAACTTGGAGGTATATGTTCTCTACTGTCTTCCAGAATCTCCAGCAAGATTGATCTCCACTTGCCACAGTAACTAGCTTGATATAATACTCTTTTTTTACTACCTTCCCCTTTCCTGCCTGATTTCCCCACTTCCTTACTGTTATTTCTTGAAATCATCTTCCAAATAAACTATGTTCAAATCCTTTTCTCAGGGGCTACTTCCAGGAGAACTCAAACCAAAATAATATCCCTTGTTTTAAGGATAAGGACATCACCAATTCCCACAGTGTTGCTTGGCTCTGAGGTGATCTCCATTTCCTCAGCCCATCTCCGGGACCCTGTCCTCTTCCATAACCTCATGTGTGTCTTTCACCTGGACTGTTCTGACAGTGGTTTCCTGCCCCCATAATTTTCCACCCGGAATTGCTTCTCCGCAGGCAGCCTCAGTACCTTCCTATTATGCAGAGAGCTCATCATTGCACACCTTCTACTCTGATATCTTTAGTGGCTTCCCATTGCCCATAGAAGAAAATCTCAATACTTAGCTTGACACGCAAAGTCCTCTGTGATCTAGCTTCAATTCACTTTATAGTCACTTCCCATTCTCCTGCTTTCTTCCCAAAGCCTCTGCTCATTTCTCAGCCACCTTCACTGCTGGACACCAGTCCTCATGCCCCACAATTTCCCTTTATGCTTTCCCCCACTTGCAAAAGTCACAAGTCCATGAGCCATCCTTCAAGGCTCAGCTCAAAATGACACTTCTGTGAAGCCTTCCCAATGTCTCACATTCATCTTTAACTCTCTCATTGTGCCTCAAACTTGGTGACTGCCAGTGGATTTGGAGAACAGATCACACTGAAATCCTGAAGAACGAGAACACTTGGGTCCCCCTCATTGGATTGCCTATAAGACAATTTGCTATGTAATCTTGAGCCAGTCTCTTATCCTCCTTGGCTCTTAGTTACTACAATTGCACAGTTAGTACGTCTGACTAGAATCAGTGTTTCTCCAAGGAAGGAAGGGGTGCAATTCTTCATTGCACAACTGCCTTGTGCATTGAGGGACATTTAGCATTTCTGGGCCGTGGCACCCAATACCAGAGCACCCTTAATCATTGTTACGATGAAAAAGACTCTAACATGTTTTCAAACACTCTAGGAGCATCTCCACCAGCGTGGGTGGTTCCTTAGGATCTTCCAGCTCAAACACTCTTGGAATGCTCTGGTTGGTGCGTGGGGACCACTGGTACCCCAGGACCACGCGGAGGCATGGGTGGCAGGTCAATGATGAGGAAAAAGCTGGAACCAAGCTGGAGACAATTCCCAGGCCTTGTCCTGCACCTGAGGGTAGAATTAGTGTTCAGCATCCCAACCTTCAAAGGGGCAAAAACTCCTAGCTGGCTCTCGCTGGCCTCCCAATCTGTGGAGTTTCAGTCTGCCCTGATGGACAGGAGTCCAGACAGTAGGTGATGTTCCCAGAAAGGAGTGGGCTACCCACAGCAGGACTCTATGGCTGGGGGCCAGCTGGGGCTGGCATGGCAAGGGCTGGGCCTTGGCCAGCATCATGGGCTATCAGTGGAGCTGGAATAGCACCTAAAGAGGTCAGTTTTCTTATGCAGGCCATCTTAGGAGGTTGGGTTGGGTGAGTGGGGGACAGCTGTCACTTGGGGAGCAGAAGAGGGCTTGAGACTGACCACCAGGCATGAGGGCAGTGCTTATGGCAGCAGAATGGTTGTGACGGCACTCCTGCTGGGGGAGGCTGCAAACATACCAGATTGTCTAGACAGGATGGTGGGGTGGGTGGGAACAGAGAAAGGTTGCTGTATTAATGGGAGATGAAAGATGGCAGGAACAGATAAGACAACAGCAGAGCAGCCTCTCCCCAGAAGTAGTTTATGGCTGGGGACCTGGGGAAACCAGAGTGTTGCCCAATGTTGAGAGATCAGGGTGAGTTTTCAGGAGATTCTGGGAACTGCTCCATTCATTGATCCACAGAGTCATTAATTCAACAAACATCTCTGGGACTGGAATGAGACCACCCCAATCTTGTACGTGTTCTGGGACCATAGTTCATCTGGTGTGAGGTGTCAGAGCTTTGGCGACTAAAAAAGGAGGAATGTGAAAGGAGAAGAATTTGTCAATATTTATCCAAGTGGATCCAGGGGAGGATGCTCTGAATCAAGACGAACTGGCCTCAAGCAGGTGATGGGGGATGGGGTAGAGGGCAAGGGAGGAGGCTGGAAAGGACTGTGCCAGGTACTGTGTCACCTGCTCTCATGCACATAATCACCCCACGAGTTCGAGGCTATGACTCCCCAGTTTTGCAGATGAACAGAGGCCCATTTTTGAGTTCAGAAGGGCATTCTTCAGGCTCACCCACCTTGAACAGCCCTGAGAATCTCCAACTGCCCTTGCTGTGATGTCTGCAGTCTTTGGATCTCAGGTGGTGGCTGCCAGAGCGAGAAGCAGCCTCTGTTCCCACTGTGGTCCTTCTGACAGCAACATCTGTCCCCAGGGTAACACCATATGTCAGTTTGCCACAAGCCTGGTTAGAAGGCCAGCCTCTCGGAGTCTGCTTACCCTTAGACAAACTGGTAAAACCAAATTTTTGAACTTTTCACACCGAGGACCAAATCCTGGTGACTCTACTGAGCACGTAAGAATGTTAGCTAACATGTTCTGAGTGCTTGTCATGTGCCCGGCACTGGTCTCAAAAATTCAGATATAGTAGCTCATTCAATCCTCACACCAATCTGGGAGGTAGGTACCATTATTAGCCCCATTTTACAGATGGGGAAACTGAGGTACGGAGAGGCAAAGTAACATTCCTGAAGTCTAACAGCTGATAACTGGCAAATCAGGATTCGAATCCAGGCATCCTGGCTCCAGAGGCTCCAGAAGTCTGGTGAGGGGCCGCCTGGAGCAGACTGCCCCCCTGAGTTAAGGACAGCCAGATTTGGGCTCCCAGTGTCTGCAGTCAATTTCTGGCCGTACTGCCAATTAGTGTGCTACCTGAAACACATCACCGACTTTCTCTGAGTCCCCATTTTCTCCCTGGTTGAATGAAAGGGTTGAACTCCATGAGCCCCAGCTTGGTTCCAGCTCTGACATTTCAAGAGCCTTCATCAGGCTAAAATAAGCAGTGAGAGGCACGCTGCGGTCAGGAAAGGGCAGCCTGGGACGTGCGTGCGTGGAAGCCGGAGGCTCTCGTGGTGAGGGGGCGTAGAGGGCTAATTGCAAGTACATGAGCTCAGCTAGGGGCCACTTTCTCCCCTCCATGCCCACAGCTGGCTGTGAGTCATTGACCGGTCATAGGCCACAGTGGGGCTGCTGGAGACAGGGCAAGCCCCGAGCATGAACAGAAGACAGTTCAGTCCGGTCCCAGCCTTAGGGGCCTCAGGGGGATGTGTGCTCTTCCCAGTCCCTGTCTAGACGCTACTGCACCCCAGCTAGGATGGCGTTCCATCTCTGTCTGCTTGAGCAGAACACCCCTTTCTATTTCAGCTCTGCCAGCCCTGGCCCTGCACTGCTCATGTCACAACCTGTGGGCACCTCCTCTGTACCAAGGGTGGAATAGAGGCAGGTAAGACATGATCCCTGCTCTCAGGAAGCTGGGGGTCGGGGCGTGGGGGCCTCCTGAGCATGGGCTAGGCATATGTCTCAGGCTTCTGAACCTGCTGGGGGCAGGTGTTCAGAGCCAGGGTGTCCACCCCCTGCCCAGCCCCAGCCTCTGCAGATAAGGTCATTGCTGACTAAGGCCAGGTGCCAAGTTTCTCCTTCCCAACCCTACCCTTGATCCTGAGAAGGAAGCTGCCAGAGGGGCATTGACCTCAGGACAGACTTGTGCCAAGGGGTTACCCCCTGGGAAAGTGGCCCAAAGTGGATTTCAGAATGTGACCTCCTTCAGAAAGCTGGGAGGTGTGGGGAGGGAAGTCAGGACTGAGCTGCTCCCAAGACACCTTTCTCCCTGCCCTGCTATGAACATCATCTAGTAGGACACGTCTGGCATTGCTGGATGGATTTGAAGTGTGCTTTCTTGTATGTACGTGTGCTGCGTGCATCTCTCACCAGGCTGAGCTCCTTGAGGTCCTCGGCTCGTTGTCCACCTGGGGTCTGGCACAGCTAGACTCACAGACAAAGGTCAGATGTCTCTGGCTTTCTGCCCAGTGTGTGAAATACTCTGTAGTATCATCAGTCATATTTTGTTCATTCATTCTTTCATTTTTCATCATTCCTCGGTTCCTTCATTCCCTGGAGTAATAGCTCCTCAGAGAAGTGCTCTTGGTTCTGCTTAAACTCATCCTGAGAAGCACAGAGTATTCCAGGGCAGACCAATCCGCACTGTGACCAGTTGACTTTTACAACCTTACTGTTGATGATTTGAAATCAGACTCCCTAGGTTCACCTTCTACTGGTGTTCCTGCTGCCACTGAGAACCAGTTTAACCCTCCTTTGTATGGCTGCTGGCAGCTGGCAGCCTTCGGAGAGTTCAAGGCATGCTCAGTTCCCTTCTTCTCTCCTCCTTCCCTCCCTTCCTCCCTTCCTTTTCTCCCTCCTCCTTTCCTCCATTTTCTTGAGCTTCTATTGTGTGCCAGACACCAGGAAAACAACAGTAAGCAGCAGCACATGTAGCCCCTGACCTCGCTGAGCTTGCAGTCTAGTTAGAGAGACTGTGGTCCATCATGCAGAAAACTGTAAAGCTGCCTCTGGTAAGGGTACCCCAAGACCAGGGCAAGGTGGGAGGCAGAGCACAGAAAAGTGGGACATACTCCACAGAGAGGTCAGAAAAGGCTTCCTGAGGAAGTGCTGCTTTAGCTAGTGGGAAGAGCATGCAGGGCTTAACTAGTTAGGGAGGGAGGAAAGTTGCCAGTGGGAGATGTGGCACATGCAAAGGCCATGGCTGGAGTGTGGGCCTCCCAGGTGTCTGGGCCCTTCGTTCTTGGGGCTGAACATCCTTGTGACAGTTCCTCATATGACCTGTCATATGAGGACGGGGATGACGAGTTCCCCACCCTGTCGCTGTCTTTGTCCTTGTCCCCTTGAGAAGAAGATCCCCAGGTCTGGACCCTGTTCCGGGAGGGACTGGCCAGCTCAGAGCCCAGGGGCACCCCTCTCTCTGCCTAGCCTCCACTCATGAGGCTGCCCTTCCATGAGTGCCGCCCAAGACTGCATACTCGTTGCTCCCTGGGGGACAAGTCCCCTTCCAGAGTGCTCACTGGAACCAATCTTACATGTGGCCTCCCCCAGCCTGTCTGAGCTGTTGAGTGTCTGACCTCACATTCGAGCCCTTGCGTTAACCCTGTGAATGCTCATCTCTCTGGTCTGGCCTGTTTACTCCAGCCTGGCAGGGTCTGTTCTGAGTCTGGATTCTCCTGCTGGCTGATGCCCAGGGCTGCCTCCCCTATGAACGTGACCAGGTCCTATGTGCACATCCTGGACAATGTGCTGGCAGGTGAGATCTCAGAGCACAAGTGGAGAGGAGGACAAGGGGCCTGAGAGCCTGGAAGGGGGCTATGGAGACACATCTGTCCTGAAAGAGGTGCCTAGATCCCAAGGCCAGAGCTATGCAGTCACGCTGTTCTGTGCCCTCTGACCCCCGTCCTGTGCCTCTCTGCAGGCCCTCATCAGTAGAGATGGACAGTTAGGCCAGCTGCATGTGCGTTTGTGCATGTATGGGGTGCACATGTCTGTCTATGTGTCTGTGTGTGTGGAGTGCGTAAGCCTGTGTGAGTTGTCTGACTATGCCTTGCTGTTGGCTGGCACCCACCTTTTGCCCTTATTAACCCTGTCACTCAGGGGTGGCCAGGTCACCAGAGCCTTGGAAGAGGTCCTATCCTACCTGCCTTGCCTAACAGACACACCACGTGGCCCCATCTGCCCTTCCGTACTCTGACCTGCCTGCAGGGTCCTCACTCACCACCCCAGCTCACTCAAGTTGCTGACCAGGCAGCCCGGCACGACCCCCTCCTCAGTCCTTTACTTCTGCCTGCAGGTCTCCCTGCTGTTGATGCCACCTCCTCTGGGCCCCCTCCTCTCCTCATCACTTCTGTCACCCCCTCCTCCTCCTTTCAGACTCAACTTAGCCATGGGCTCCTCCAGGAAGCCCTCCTGATCCTCCTCTGTCCTCACAGACTGTAGGATCTAGGCGGGCAGGTCCACGTGGGACTTATTATAGTGATTTCAGAGGCTAAAACGCAACGCATCTTATGAAATGAATGAAACAATAACCTCTGTGGGCTTCATATTCCCCATGTGTAAAATGAAAATAATACCATTTGACACACAGGTTCTGAAGAGGGCTCTGAGAGAGAATGTATGTGGGTTCCTGTCACTGTGCTGGACACAAACATGCTCCAGAGACAGTTCTAAGTCCCCTGTCCTTTAATGTCTATGGACACATGTTCTTTCAGTTTAAAAATATTGTACATTTTGGAGTCCTTTTGGTCCCAAAGCATGACTGGCTTCCTGTAACTCGGGTCTCC
This sequence comes from Equus quagga, assembly GCF_021613505.1. Taxonomy (NCBI): domain Eukaryota; kingdom Metazoa; phylum Chordata; class Mammalia; order Perissodactyla; family Equidae; genus Equus; species Equus quagga. The sequence goes on from NC_060281.1 coordinate 21,204,889, forward strand.
ACTCAAATGTCACCTCCTCCCAGAGGCATCCTTTCACCACCCCACCTAAAAGACCCCCTATCCCCCCACTCTCCACTGATAGTTGTCTTCTCACCACCTGAACTTTACGGTTTGTTGACTCGTTGATCACCTGTCATTCCCTCCCTAGAATGTGAGCACCATGAGGGCAGAAACCTTGGCTGACTTTTCCATTCCTGCAGCCCCAGCGCCCTGTCATGCCTGGGACATTAGCAGTGACCCAGGCCAAGGCTGCTAAGTCTCTAGGGAACAGACACCAGTGTATGTGTGTGTGTGTGTATGTGTGTGTGTGTGGGATGGAGGATGGTGAGGTAGCTCTCCCCATCCCTCATTGTACGTCCCAGGGAGGTGGGGACTGGGGGAAACTCCTGTGCTCCCCCACATGTCCCCTGAGGGCAATTGGGAACAGCGATCTTTCCAGGGCTGTGCAGGTGCAGATCACTTAGGGGTGAAGGGAAAGGGCAGCACCTCGTTTGCCTGGTGACCCCAGGCAGCTGGGGCTGAGCACAGGCCTTTCTCAGGACCCCAGAGCACAGTCCCTCTGTGGGCAAGGAGGGACTGGGTACTGCTGCTGTTCCCCCACTTTGGAGGGACAATCCCTGCTGTCCTGAACTGGGACCCCAGGCCCAGGCCTGCCTCTTATCGGTGCCATTTTTCTTCCCTGTGTGGCACCTGTTCCTCTCCTCACTCTTGCCTTCCTGTCACTAGTGCCTGATGGGCCTCCTCCCACCTGCATTCTCTGTTGGCACCAAATTCTCACATTTCCAGCATCAGTGGCGCTGTGAGGCTCACTGCATCTCCTGCAGGGGGCTATGCTGCCACACTCAGGCTGCCTGGTGCTCAGCCCCCACCCCTGAGGCACTGTGGGCCCCTGCCAGTCCCCCAACTCTTGCCACTCTGGCATTGGTCAGGCATAGTGAGAGGGATCCCAGAGAAAAGCTGCCAGAGGCTCCCACCCACACCTGCTGCCCCTCCCCCGGGGGAAGGGCACTCTCAGTCTCCACTTGTGCCCCCTGTCCCCAGCTGAGGAGGCCAGGGCCAGACAAGCATACTTGACTTCTGGCTTCAGGGGGTAGGGAGGGCAGTGAGGGTTGGCAGGGACCCCGCTTTGGACCCAGGCGCCTGCCCAGCCTCAGTGGGATTACCCATTTTGAAAGGACTCCCCATGCCAGCTCAAGCCCCCTACTCCGTTACCCCTCAGCCCTGATCCCTACACTCAGGCAACCCACAGTCACTGTCAGCACCCCCAGTTCTAGAACTCCCAGCCCTGGCAGGGCCCCAGAGTGTTTGCACAGGGAAGGATTTCAGGGTTCAGAGGTTTGTGAAGTATGCTCTGTGGAGTGCCCTGGAGCTGAGCTATGTGCACGTGTGTGTGTGCACGTGTGTGTCAAACTAAACATTGGCGCTCTGGGCCCCCACTCCTCTTTTGTTCATAGAACCCCAAACTTTGTCTGTGTTACTAGTTGAGACTCCACATAAGTTACAAAAGGATCTGTTATTTTTTAAAAAAGAAAGGTTTGAAAACTAGACAAAACTCATTTTACATGTGGGGAAACTGAGGCGCAGAGGAGGACATGTCTTCTCAAGGTCACCATGGGCTCAGTGGCAGAGCTGGTACCATACCAGGCTGCCTAGCTCATAGGCTGATGTTTTTGCCAAGACCAGGCCGAAATGTCCTTCTCAGGAGGTGGCAGGTGGGGGCAGAGTGCCAGGAAGGCCCTGTCCAGGGAAGCGGGTTAAGGTCACAGCCTCCCCACCCCGCGGGCCCCCTGTGAAGTGCCTGGGAAAATAGTTGCATTGGAAAGGTCGCTCAATTCTTAGCTAGAGGCTTGAGGTTTTGGAGTGGGAAGGGGCAGGATGAGAGAGAGAGAGTTGCGGGGGAGCAGAAGACAGAGATTCATCCTCTGGATCACTCACACCGCCTCCCCCAGTTAAAGCACCAAAGGCCCTCCTGCCAGTTTGAGAGCTTCTACAGTGGTGGTCCCTCTGACATTTCTCCACAGGAGGAAGAAGGCTGCTCCACAGGCACCCCACCACAGCCCTGTCCCACTGGAAGCAGCCTCCTACCCCCAGCACCTGACTTCCAAGCACAGGGAGCTGGTGCCAAGCACTGAGGAGGCTGGGTGGCCCTGAAGTGATGACTTCTGGGGTGGGAAGTCTATAAAGAAGGGGGCATTTCTGTCTCAGGGATCCTGTGGTTGCTCCCCTACTGGCAACAGCAGAAATGGCACAGGAGGGGGCTCTGTGGCATTCACCGTATCTTCTCTCAGAGTCCAGATGGGCACCTGGGAAAATGCTATTGAATGAATGGCCGTGTCCATCCTCCCCTAGCGCCCCACAATCACCAGCCTCCCTCCTCCACACTCTGTCCTTTAGAGACTACAAGGACTGAGTTATTCTTAGTAGGTTTCATTCATCAAAGTGTGACAAACGGTGTCCTGGGAGGAATGCTTGGGCCGTGCGGAGAGCCAGGGGAGTGGGGTGGGGTGCAAATGCCACATGTGTGGGGAGAATCTGATGATTTCAAGGAGCCCCAGTATGAGGGGAGACACGGCCCGACCCTCAGGGAGTCCCGGTCTGAGGGGAGACCCAGCCCTGTACTCAGGGAGCCCCAGTTTGAGGGGAGACACGGCCCCGTGTTCGGGGAGCCCCAGTCTGAGGGGAGACCCAGCCCTGTCCTCAGGGAGCCCCAGTCTGAGGGGAGACATGGCCCCGTCTTCAGGGAGCCCCAGTCTGAGGGGAGACACAGTCCTGTCCTCAGGGAG